>NC_045429.1:280746032-281046032 GCF_902635505.1 Sarcophilus harrisii
CCTTGGGGCCTCACAATTCTTAGGCTCTTCATATGCTTTTGGGAAGGACCATACACAAGTCAAAATAGTGTCTCAGCTCTTCAACACCCCTCTCCCTCTTTCTCCCCTCCAGGAGAATCCATAAACTGTTGTGACCTAGGGAGAGGCAAAACCTCTAAGCCAAGTACAATCAGAAGACCAGAGGAGTGAGGAGATACAGTGGTGGAGTCTCCTGCATTGGGGATTCTTTTTCTTTTTTCAGGCCCAAATAAACACAGTCTGGCCCATCCCCTGACTCAGAGAAACCCCTTTCTTATGCCCTCTCTGTACCTTTTTGTCTTGTCCCAAAACAGGAACAGTGTGTTCCTAGTCTGCCTACTCCCCAGCATTACCTTCTCCACCCAAGCCCAGCCTAACTCTGACTGATGCAGGTAGCCCCAAATCTGTGCGGTCCCTATTGGGATGTGTGAGGGAGTGGGAGGCTGGGGGCGATGCCCCAAGTTCTCTATTTTCCAGGCTAGGCGTGGGACAGTCTCTTTTCAGGTACATGCCTGAGGGGTCTGTAGGTACACACTCTCCCAGCACGAGAATTTGGGCGGGTGTGGGAGGGAGGGGGAGGAAGAGACAGGGTGTGAGAGGAGGAAGCGTGAGGCGGGGGAGTGGGGGGAGAGGACTGTCCCCTGGGCTGGGGGAGAGGACTGTCCCCTGGGCGGGGAGCGAGCCTCGCCCAGCAGGGAGATGGGGGCTCCGACGGTCGGCCTCCGAGGAAGCGCCGGGGACAGAGCCGGCGAGGCTCCGGGGGCCCAGGAACTTGCCCCCCTCGGCCCCGCCTGTAACTGCCGTGTGTGTGTCGGGTCTCCGAGCTGCGCTGACCGCAGGCTGCAGGAGCGGTTTATCTGGTGAGCGAGCACACCCGCTTCCCCAGCTGCTGAGTCAGGCTGTTCTTGCACTCGCTCCCTGCTCGGTACATTGTGTTCCAGCCCCGGCTCCCTGGCCCCGAGCCCAGCTGCTCACATCAGCTTCTCACTTGTTTGTGTTCGCAGCTTGCACTGTGCCTGGCTCAGAGTACAGCCGCCCCCACGGCACTGCAGCCCTGAAGGGGGGAGTGAGAGGGGGAGTGGCAGGAGACGAGAAGGGGAACAGAGGGTGGTGACGGGGGTGGGGGTGGGGGGAGTCCGGGCACCCAGCCCATAAGGAAACTCTAACCCTGGCAGAGCGTTCCTGCCAGCCTTGTCGGAGGGCCAGGTTGGGGAGGGTGGATGAGAATTACAGGAGGTGCCCCATTTCTCTCCTCCTACCCAATTGACCTCAAGCTGTAGCCTCTCCCCGGGAGATTCCCTTTCCCCCAACTCCATCCCTACTCTCAGGTGGCAAGGAGCCCTTGGCAATATGGGGGCCAAATGCCTGTTTGTAGGCTTAGATTAACTGTCTGTGGGCTGTGATCGGATCTTGGAGCTAGAACAGATGGTGCGCAGCAGACCAGCGGAAGGGAGGAGGTATGGAGGACTGGCTGGCTGAGACTTGAGTTATAGGCCTGACCCCACTTGGTTACAAGTGGTCTTCATGACCATGGACCAATCACTTGGTTTCTCTGGGCCTCAGTTTCCTCACCTGTAAAACAGGATGGGATCCGTGTTTCTTAACTTTTTTGTCCATAGACCCCTCTGGGTTTATTCTCAGAATAATATTCTTAAATACATCAAATAAATTATATGTAGGATAACAAGGGAAACCAATTACATTGAAAAAATTATAAATTCTTAAAAAAAGAAAAAGTTTACAGACAGCAGATTAAGAGCCTCTACTTTAGGTATCTTTAAGGCAATGTCCTTATTATTATTCCCTGATTCTAGGAAGGCTGCCTCCTTCCATCCATCCCCAGCGCTCCCTGAGAGTTTGGGGAAGTGTATTGGAGGTGTGTTGGGGGAGGGGAGGCTGGGAATTCTTCAGCCACGGGTTGAAGAGCCCCAGAAGAATGTGGTTCAATAACAATATAACTATCTCTAGGAAATGAGATTGGGCAACAGTGGGGGAGAAGGGGAGGTGGAGTGATCCAGCTATAAGCCTCTAATTTCTTTTACTGCCATTCCTAAAATCCCTTTTTCAAACATAGTCAATGTCTTCAGTCTAAATCAAAATCATGGGCCTTCTTTCTCTCTGGGGAATGGCTTGGAGAAGTATCTAGCAGCCCAGACTCAGCCCCCTTAGAAAGGTTTGAGAACTCTCCCTCTCGCCTACCACTGGTCAGAAAGAGAGCTGACGATTTTCATGGCTATAGAAAGCCTACTGTTAACTACAACTATGCTAGAATAGTCCCCACCTCCACACACAGCTCCCCTCCAACCACCCACCACCTCATTGCCTCAGTTCAGATGGGCATTCCTAAAAACCCAGACATATCCATGGAGTGAGACAGCACCAACCCTTTTCATCTTTCCCTGGGCTCTGGGCCAGAGAGCCAGTGGGGAGGGGGGAGGGACGATGAAAGGGAGGGGTTTGGAGATGGAGAGGGAGAAGTTATTGAACAAGGAGTTGGTAATTAGGGGAAGAGTACTCAGAACTTGGACCTCCTCAAGATTGATTTGCTCAAAACCAAGAAAATAAATCAGTTAGGAATCAATTAAGCACAAAACCATGTGTCCCAATATTATTAGGTATTGTGGGAATGCAGACTCAGGGGCCCTGACTTTAAGAAGCACATTGGTCTTTGAAGTGAGAGACATACTATTAAAAAGAGAAGATGTTATGGAGCAGGTTTATAGAAGTGCAGAAGAGATAGAGAGAATGGTTAGAAAAGACTTATGCTACCTCATGAAAAATAGGATGCATTCTGCTAGATTTAGTACTCCCAATGGTCAGCTCCACAAATCTCAGCTCTAGTACCCCTCTTTAGCCCCCATCTTTCTTCTTGCACTATTTCCTCAAGGTGTGTACCCAAGTTACCCAAATCTAGGATTTTCTGACTTCTAAGGGATCTTCGAAATCATCTAATTTAACTCATTAATGTCACTGAAGAGAAAACTGAGAATTCAAGAGAAGTGACTTGGCTAAGGTCTCACACATACACAAAGCACATGGCAGAGGTAGAATTCAAATGTGAATCTTAGATCAGTCACCCTTACTTTGGTGTAAGTAAATCATACTTATTCTGATTTAGGACAGAGACTCTCATTTTTCTCTAATTTGTTCTGAATCCTCACCACCTTCCATGGTACTATGGCTATATTTGGCTTTTGGTTTCATTGCATTTTAAGAAGGGAAGAAGAAAACAAGCATGTATTATTAAATACCTATCATGTGCTGGGCACTGTATTAAGCATTTTATAAATCTGATCTCATTAGATCCTCATAACAAACCTAGAAGGTAGGCAGGTGCTATTATAATTTTCATTTTACAGTTGAGGTAACTGAGGCAGACAGTGGTTAAGTTACTTGACCAGGATAATACATATGATACCAAATTTGAGTTCAGATCCAGTGTTCTATTCACAGTTTAATTTAACTCATTCTCTGCATTATCCCTGAAAAGTGGTCATTTAGTTTCTGCTCTGTTACATCCAGCAGTTGAGAACAAATCAATCCATTAATAACTATTAAGAGCCTACTATATATTAAACACTGGAAGAACAAAGAATGAAACAATCCCTTCTTTCACGAAAGTTACATTTTAATGGGTGAGACAGGCACATATTTAAATATACTTAATTTAAATATAAGGCGAATGAAAACAAACATCTACAAAGAGGTTAAATACAACATAGTTTGGGGTGGAGGACTGGAAGTTGGAGGATCAGGAAAAGCTTCATGTAGAAAGGCAAGAGCTTGAGCTTCTCTAAAGGAAGAGACTCTAGGAAGCAGAGGCAGAAGAGAAAAATGAGAATCTCTGACCTCGATTGGAGTAAATGTGACTTACTCAGACCAGAGAAAGGGTAAGATCTAAGACTTGTGTAAGAGGTGGGGCATTCTCGTGGGATGTTGAGTACAGCCAGTACAAAGGCTGTACAAAAATGGGAGATGCATGTGTGAGAAAGAGGTGGGTCTGACAAATTACCACAGCCCATTTTGCTTTTGGACAGCTCAAATTAATGTCTATTTTGCATCTCATTGACCCTAGCTACTGTTTCCCCCCTTTCCATTCCTCCATGAACCACAAGTACATCGCCACCGCCTTGTTCATGGTTTGTCTAAATGCTGGAACCCCAAAGGGAACCCCAGGAGTCTGAATATGCCGAGGATGAATGGGGGCGGGGTGGAGAGAAGCAGAGAACACATTTTCTGTGCTTCAAAAAGGAACAGCAGACGTGTTCTGTCTGGGCCTGGAGTGGGGTGAGGGGAGGAGTTTCAAACCATCCTAGCAAGAACCCTTGCTCACTGGCCACCCTGATCCAGTCCTCCCAACCCTGGAAAAGACTGGTACAGTTTGTTAGGCTGGGGTCGGAATGTACTTTGTGTTTCAAATGGCCCCTGTCCAGTTCTGTGCCGGCCACTTTATATTTATCCTTTTCCAGCCCTAGACTTCATGGTATCCTGATGTCAATCAAACTTACATCTGCCCATTATGGACTTGAGTCCCAGGTCCATGATAGAGCAGGAAAATTCTCCAATCTTCATGGATCTCTATTTTAGAGAACAGCACAGAAAAGGAGAAGGCTGACAAAGAGGAGGTACCTCCTCATTCTCCCCTCATCCCTTTACCCCCAACCTAGGAATCAGGCCACAAAAGAATAAAAGTTCACAGACTCTACTACCTTTTCTCACTACCTAGCCAGTATAGAACCAGCCTCTGAGCCATCCCTAAAACACCTAAGGATTACTCTGGAAGTAGAATCTCCAGTGGGTAGTGTTTGTACTTGGAATCAGGAAGACTTTGGCACTGGGTCATGAGACTTTTCTCATTAAAATGGAAGATCTTTGGAGGGCAGATATTGTTTTTGCTTTTTTGTTTATATTTCCAGCACTTGGAAATGGGTCTGCCACCTACTGAGCACTTAATAAATGCTTATTGACTGATAAGAGTATTGATACCCAGAAGTGAATTTCTTCCCTATGATGACCAATGTCCGTCCCTACATCTTAATCCAGAAACTCAGGTCCCAAAACTACCACTAACTCATTGCTGGGACATCTCTCTCCCTCACTTTGCACTATTTTCTTCAAAGTCTACCTACCCCAGCCACCTAAAATGAATTTGCCCAAAGTATAATTATGATGACTATGGGTATAGTTTCTCACCCCATTTTCTAGCCCTTCTTAGGAGCATGGGAACTTCCTTGAAGAATCTTAGACAATGAAGTCTGAGGCTCAACAGGCTCTATTTAAATCACCCCTGAAAGATTTGCCTCAGAAATCACTGTTAGCAGGGAAATAAGGTAAGATCTACCCACCTCCAAAACAGTCACATATTCATTTTAGTCTGGAGTCTTAAAATTGATTTACCTACAAATATAGGTGATTTTGCAGTGATTTTCTAAATTGTGCCCAGGTGCTAGATCCAGAAGTTTGTAGTTTCTCTTGGCTAGGTCAGCATTCTACTCACAAATGGATGCATTTCTTCTCCTGCTTTTACTACCAACATCTGGGATGAAAGAGGCATTTTCCAGGCCCTAAAGACTGGTTTTTCCTTTCACCCCTTTCATTCTCTAATTTCCACTGGGCCTTTCCTCCAGAGGAAGGGAGGGATATCAGGAGGAAGAGAAGGGAATACCTGTTTGCCCATCTCCTCATTCCCCATCTCGAATGCATAAGGGCCAGAACAATTATTCATGTTCATTGTGTTAGTAGTGAACTCCTCTGTTCAGTCTGTACTGGAGTTGGCCTTTGTTCTAATCCCAGATAGCTTGGATTTCTGACTCCCCCCTCCAATTTCCTATTCATTCCTTCCTTCCCCACTTCCCCCTTTACCTTTCACCCAGAAACAAACTTGGCCTCCCTCACGATATTGATCTAGGACTGGGATGCCAGAAATCTGATGTGCTTGGGTGGGAAGGGTATGCCCGCTCACCATGCCGTGTTCTCAAGTTTGTCAGCAGCATTCCGGAGTTATAGGGGCACACCCCTTCACGGACATCCAGGCTCACCAGGATGAAAATAATAATGCTATAAAATACTCTTTACATTATGAAACACGATATATTTTTTTCAGGATTAAAAAACATACTTTATGTATTGTTGAATTTTTCAGATGCGTAAATTCTTTGTGACTCCATTTGGGATTTTCTTGGCAAAAATACTGGAGAGGTTTGCCATTTCTTTCTCCAGTGCATTTTACAGATGAGGAAACTGAGGCAGAATTAAGTGATTTGCCCAGGGTCACACATCTCATAGGTGTCTGACGACAGATTAGAACTCAGGTAGATGAGGCTTCCTGATTCCAGGCCCAGTACTTTATCCACTAGACCCTAGCATTCCTTCATATGTGAGTGTATGTCCACATGTATATGTGTGTGTATATTTATGTATTTATACACACATGTATATGTACATACATACACATGTGTATATAAACACATGTGCAGCTGCATATAGGTATATATGCATTGTATATCTAAATGTTTGTACATGTACACATATACACATGCATGTTACATATATATGGATACCTTTAGTTTTTATATAAACTTAATTTCCAAATAATGTCCCTTTCTCCTTTCCACCAAAAAATTACCCCTTGTGACAAAGAATATAAAAGAAAGAGAAAAAATCAATTTAGCAAAACTAACTGGTATATCAACTGAGTATGATAGTTTATGCAATATTCTATATCCATGGTCTACAAAGAAGAAAAGGATATTAGTCTTACCATCTCTTCTTCAAAGTCAAGACTGATCCTTATAATTATTGGCATCCAATTTTTATTTTGTCTTTTCATTCTTTCCTTTTATATTTCTATAATCATGTTTACTATTTTCCTGCTTCTGCTTATTTCATTCTGTATCAATATGTCTTCCCAAACTTATCTGCATTCTCAATATTCATTGTTTCTTAGAATAGGCACAGTATATTCTACCACACATTTTTTTTGGTAACTCCAGATCAATAAGCATCTACTTTCTTTCTGTTTCTTTGCCACCCTAAAAGCACTTTATGCTTTTCAAACCAATATTCACAGTCTCATTTGATCATAGTATTGGGCAGATTCAAAAAGTCATAGATACAGAGCTGGAAGGGACCTCAGAGGCCTTTTAATCCCTTTTTAAAAAAAGAAGAAACTGAGGCCCAGAGAGGGTAAATGATTTGTCCAAAACATTTAGGAAGCAGGCACCGGAGAGAGGATTTGAATTCAGGACTTCTAATTCTAACCACGTGATGCAGTGGGTAGAATGCAGTCTTCCTGAGTTCTAATCTGGCTTCAGATACTTCCTAGCTGTGTGATCCTGGGCAAGTCGCTTAACCCTGTCTGTCTCAGTTTCCTCATCTGTAAAATGATCTGGAGAAGGAAATGGCAAATCACTACAGTATCTTTACCATGAAAACCTCACGTAGACACAACTGAAAAATGGCTGAAGAACAATGAAAACTTTTCTTTCCACTGGGTCATTCCTGCCCCTACTCCTAAGGCTGAGACCAGATCAACTAACACTTAGCCACCACATGAGGATATGGAGTAAAGTCAGCAGACATCCTGTATTAGGCAAGACAGATCTAGATTTTGATTTCCTGTCCAAGTCTTTCATTTTGTCCCCACTGAGATAAAATTTCTTTCCTTCTTTCCTTCCTCCTTCTTCCCTATCCCATATCTCCACCTCTCAGCTAGTCATATTTATGAACCAGATTTCGCCCCTTATATTTTTCAGTCTTTTTTAGTTTCTAGAGAAATTGTCACTTGTTCTGATTAACCACTATTAGTAGTTCCAGAGCTGTGATTTCAATGTAGAAAATTCCCAGGTAGGGGAGTTTAGCAATGCAGTTTGGAATCTTCTCTCAATGTCTCATCTTAGGGAGTTGATGAAGTCACTAAGAGCTGATATGACCTACAGAGTCAATATGTGTCAGAGGAGGCTCAGATCTTGGCTTTGAGTCTGGCTCTGTATTTCCTATGACATTTCTAACTACTTACTATCCAATTTTAATAAAATTAACCCTAACAATTAACTTGTAGGGGATAATCCAAATCCTAACCTCCAACTTCTGGCCCCAGGTATACATATCATGTTTATCCTCGGTGTCTTAAACTGGCATCTGGAACTTCGTCACTTTATTGGGCTGCAAAATATGTAAGAACAAGTCACTTCCTCTCATAGGATTTCATATATAAAATGAAGGGGCTGAATAAAATATATGTCCTTCTGTTGCAAAATAATTTTTAAAATTATGATACATGAATACAATTAGTTGTATAGTAAGAAATGAGGGATATAAGGAATTCAGAGAAATCTGGGAAGGTTTGCATGGACTGATACAATCTGTTCTCATGCAATGTTTGCTTTGCAAGAAAATAATCCATACACAAATGTAAACTAAAAGATTACCAAAAAAAGAAGTAAAACTGAATTTAAAAAAACAGTAAAGGTCCTAGAGAAATTATAATGAGTATACTTTCTTATGGCAGAGAGATGGGGCACTAGTGGGACAGAATATTGTCTGCATTGTTAGATAAGGTTTCTGTATCAGATGTCTCTGCTTAATTGCTTTTCATTTTCATAAGATGGGGCTGAAATTAGATCTCAGAGGACAGAAAATGGTTTATGTAAAGATCAAAGAAATCAATAAAATGAATTTTTTAAAATAAAAGGGTTGGACTTTGTTCCTACTCTCAGATGTCCTCATCAGCAAACATTTATCGATCACCTACTATGTTCAGGACACAATACTAGATATTATAGAGGACACATGGCAGTAAAGGCAGATTTCTGGCCTCCAAGGTATGTATGGTAAAAATGGAAGAGTAAAAGTATACACATGAAAATATTATTAAGGAAAATAAGAAGCATAAACTTAGTGTGATATTAGATTGTAAAATGATCATAAAATTGAAAGGTGGAAAGAACTTTGGATAACATCTAACACAGTCCTTTCATTTTACTTATACTTATATGGACCTGTGATCTTATGAAGATAGGTACTCTCTCCAATCATCCAGGCCACAATCAATTTATACTCTCTATATTGATGACTTTTTTCTAAATTTTCTTGTAAATCCTCTACAGAAGAAGTCCTGATGGATCACTGGGTAAATTCAATATGGAGAATTAATAGGAGGAGATGATCAAGAGTTCCACAAGATGAACAAGCATGGGAAAATCTAGTTTTGATGGAAGTCATCCTATTCTTTTCAGCTGTTTGGTACCCCCCCTCAATAGATAATTTACATTATATGAAATTTAAAAGCATTAGCAAAATCAATGCAACTAAACAAGAAAGGAAGTAGTCAATTGGAAAAAAAATCTAGTTTTGATGGAAGTCATCCTATTCTCTTCAGCTGTTTGGTACCCCCCCCAATAGATAATTTACATTATATGAAATTTAAAAGCATTAGCAAAATCAATGCAACTAAACAAGAAAGGAAGTAGTCAATTGGAAAAATACCTATGTATCAGAAAACTCTAATAAGAGTCTGATTTCTAAATTTTATGTGTGCATTATGTTTTTGTATTTGTATACAACATGAATGTGCATACTTATCTATATAATCCCCACATATATTTATATATAAGCACATACATACTTGCATACATATATGTGCATATATACCCATAGATATATATTTATAGATATATAGTATAAGATATATAACACCAGAAGCCATTCCCCCCAAAAATGAAAGATCAAAAAGGATATAAACACTTTTCAAAAAAAGAATTGCAAGATCCTGGGCACATCACTTAACCCCAATTGCTTCAGCAAAAAAAAAAAAATTCCAAGATATTAATAACCAAATGAAAGTCTGCTCTAAATCATGAATAATATGAAAAAATATATCAAAACAATTCTGAGGCTTCACATCACATTCAACAATTGGTAAAAGTGATAAAAGATGGGAATAGCCAATGTTGGTGGGGTTTATGTAAAGATAGGCATATTAATCCACTACTGGTGGATTAGTCAAACTATTATAAAAAGCAATTTGGATTATGCCAAGTAAGGGACTAAAATGCCTGGATCTATTCATTATCCATATTCAGTATCTGTCTAAATGTACAGATAAACCAACTATATGAATTGTATATCCATTCCATATGATTGGGAGAAGGATTAGACCTGTGATTTTATTGGCATAAGGAACTCCCAAGTAAAGAAACTCCTATCAATACAGATAGGCAAACTTTTTTTTTTTTTTTTTTAACAAATTATAGACTTAAAATAGAAAATACTATCTCCATCCAGAGAAAGAATTGATGGAGTCCAAATGCAGATTGAAAGCATACTCTTTTCAATTTCTTTATTTTTTTCATAGTTTGTTCCTTTTGTTCTGTTTCTTCTTTCACAACATGAATAATATGGAAATATGTTTTTCATGTTTGTACAATAAAACCTATATCAAATTACCTACCGTCTTGAAGAAAAGGAAGGGGAGGAAGAGGGAGAAAACTTGGAACTCAGAATTTTATTTTAAAAAGAATGTTATGTGGTATTTTCATATTTTTTTTTTGTTATTTGCTTGCATTGTTTCCTTTCTCATTTTTTCCCTTTTTTATTTTGATTTTTCTTGTGTGGCATAATTGTGAAAATATGTATAGAAGAATTGCATATTTTTAACATATATTGGATTACTTGCCTTCTAGGGGAGGGAATTGGGGGACAAAGGAAGGAAAAAAATTTGGAACATATTTGCAAGGGTGAATGTTGAAAATTTCTGTGCATATGTTTTGAAAATAAAAAGCCTTAATAAAAAAAAAAAGAAAAAGAATTATGACTAATATGGAAACGTGTTAAAAATGATTGTTCATGTATAATCTATATCAGATTGCTTCTTATCTTGGGGAGGGGAAGGTAAGGGAAGGAGGGAAAAAAATTGGAACTCAAAATCTTACAAAAAATGAATGTTTAGAACTATCTTTATTTAGAACTGGAAAAATAAAATACTATTGAAAAATATTTTAAAAAATAAAAAGAATGTTTAAAATTGTTTTTACATATAATTGGGGAAAATATTATTTAAAAATCCACAACAATTTATAGTCTTAGAGCACTTAGAGGATAATGACTTGTCCAGATTCACATAGTATGTGTCTGCTGGCTTGTCCAATCAGTTGGTCAACAAGCAGCTATTTAGGTACCAACAAATGTGCAAACTGCCTCTTGACCCACAAAATAGTCTAAACAATAGACATTCTTCATCCATTTGGCTTTCCAGCATGTATAATGGAAGTTCAGAGAGGTGATCATGTAGGTTTTATGGAGCAGGCTTAGAATTTGGAAGCATACAGTTGGAAGGAATCTTAAGGGTCAACTAGACCTTTATTTATTTATTTGTTATTACTGATGAGGAAACTGAGGCCCTAAGAGGTTAAGTAACTTAGCCAAGATTACACAGATAGGAATCATCATAGGATTTGAACTAGGAGCTTTGCTTCTAAATTCATGGCTCCTTTCACTGTGTCCTATATATATTCTTGCTTCAGATAACAGCGGTCACAGCAGAGGAATGGCTCCTTTAAGTATGTTGTGGTTGAGGTACTTCTCATGGAGTTCTGAGCCTACAGCCTGGGCTACCAAAGGAACTTTGGCCTCAAGGCTTATAATGAGTCTCCAAGTACTAATGGATGTAGTCAGGGTTTAAATGCCCATTATATCAGTCTGAGCCTGCCCATGTGTCACCATGTTGTACTTACTTCTCTGGCCATCTTCTCTGTCTCTGTCTTTCTCCCTCTCTCCTTCCCTTCCTTCTTCCTTTCCTCTCTCTGTCTCTCTCTGTGTTTGTCTGTCTGTCTTTCTGTCTCTCTCTCTCAAAATTTCAATAGTATTTTGTTTTTCCTATTACATGTAAAAATAATTTTCAACATTCATTTTTGTAAAATTTTAAAGTTCCAAATTTTTTTTTCCCTCCATAATCTCCCCCCCCAAGTCAACAAGCAATCTGATATAGGTTATACAATATGCATTTATTTTAGATATATTTCCATATTAGTCATGTTGTGAAAGAAATATCAGAACAAAAAGGAAAAACAAGAGAAAAATGAAACAAACAACAATAAAAAAGGTGAAAATAGTATGCCTCAATCCACATTTGTAGCTCTATTTCTGGATGTGAATGGCATTTTCTATCCCAAGTCTATTGGCATTGTCTTGGAAAACTATTGCTGAGAAGAGCTAAATCTACCATAGCTGATCATCATATCAACATGCTGTTATTGTGTAGAATGTGCTCTTGATTACAGTGCTGGTCACTGTAAAGTCAGCATTACTTCATGTAAGTCTTTCAGGGCTTTTCTGAAATCAGCCTGCTCATGATTTCTTATAGAAAAATAATATTCCATAACATTCATATACCATAATTTATCCAGCCTAATTGATGGGCATCTACTTAATTTCTAGTTCTTTGCCACCACAAAAAGAGCTGCTACAAACATTTTTCACATATGGGTACTTTCTCCTCTTTTATGATCTCTTTGAGATATAGACTCCTGCCCATCTTTTCAACCATCACCTAGTTTTCTCACTCCTATCTTTCTTTCCAGTTCTAGAAGTTAAGTTAATATTACTATTAAATTATTAATATATTATTACATTATACTTATATTAATTATATACAATTATATAATTGGTATTTATTGTATTTTATAACTTAATATTGATAATAAATATTTGTTATAATTATGTAATGATTAATATTATATTAAAATAGCATTAATAATTTAATAAATTAAATCATTAAATAATTAAATGTAATAATTCCAGTTCTAGAAGTTATTAATTGGAAAGGGTGACAATCAACTCAATGCATTCATCATTCATTTACCTTTCCAAACCAAAAAAAAAAGCCCTTCCTAGTCAGCACTTTCCACTTCCTTATACGTGTGGTCTTCCCATACTAGAATATAATCTCAAGAGCAAGAACTGTAATCAATTTTGTATTTGTATACCTGGCTCTTAACATAGTGAGCAACATGTAGCAAGTGCTTTAGAAGGATTGAAATTTAAGAATGCCTTGAAGGACTGATACAGTGTGTCTTTTTTATCCATAGAGTAAAAATGAAAATTTTTATTTCAAAGTAAAATTAAAATACTTATATAATTATTTGTGCATTTACACAAACAGAATAAATTATAACAAAATTATTTTTTAAAATTTGCATCAAAATATGCATTTGATCCTCTAGTATATTTTTTCTACTTCCTTACTTCTTTTTTTCCTTCCTTTCTTCTTTTTTAGGGATATAGGGCATGTTCAGGGAAGCTTAGTAACACTGATGTGAGGGCTGCTTAGACTTTTTCAGGATTGTTTTCCACCTTTGATGTCCACTTGATTCCCCCAACTCTCATCTATAGCTCTAAGAAACTGTAGCATTACCAGTGCAACACCACATTAACCATAGCTAGACCACATTGAAGGAAACTGAGGGATCTCAAACCCTTCAAATGAGTTAGGGGAGTGTCTACCCTAAGCATGTGAAGATTTCTTCCAATGGTATAGGCAGATGATAATAATAATTTATTCCAACAGTCATGAGGGCTGTTGAAGCAAATGCTATGGAGTGCTCGCAGGGGTCCTCAAACTTTTTAAATAGGGGGCCAGTTCACTGTCCCTCAGACTATTGGAGGGCCGGACTATAGTAAAAACAAAAACTTTGTTTTGTGAGCCTTTAAATAAAGAAACTTCATATCCCTGGGTAAGGGGGATAATCGTCCTCAGCTGTTGCATCTGGCCCGTGGGCTGTAGTTTGAGGACCCCTGCGAGCTTGATTAGACATTGAGAACTCCACATCATCCACTACATTCTGAACCATCACCAGTTTTCTTGACTTTGTCTTGCCATTGAATTCCAATAATTCTGGAAGAGATAGTGAGAGTGTTTGATGACTTCAGGCAACTCTGCCTCAACTAAATCAAATTTATGCTTGAATAAAAAGTTGTTACCTATACTATTTTACCATTATTACCTACTTCTGTGGTGATAAGGAAATGATGACGAAAAGTGTGGATACACTGGAAGCTGAAGTCACAAGCTTTCACACAGGTATCCTTTTCATACTATACTGAAGCAATATTAAGATTTGGCAGTCCCCCTGGGTATCTGAGCAGCCTTTTAATTTTTTAAAATAGTATTTTATTTTTTCCCACTTACATGTAAAAAATTAGCATTCATCTCTACAAGATTTTGAATTCTAAATTTTTTTTCCTTTCTTCTCTCCTCCCCTCTTGTAAAAATGGTAGGGAATTTGATGTTATACACATGCTATCATGTAAAACATTATTTAGTCACAATTGTGAAAGAAAAAAACAGATCAAAGGAATAAAAATCACAAAAAAGAAGAAAGTGAAAAAAACCTGCTTCAATCTGCATTCAGAGTCCATCAATTCTTTATCTGGATGTGGATAGCATTTTCCTTCACAAATCTTTTATATTTTTCTTGGATCACAAAATATTGCTGATACTATATACAATGTTTTTCTGGTTTTGCTCATTTCACTTTGCATCAGTTTATACAAGTCTTTCCAGTTTTTTTTTCCTGAAATCTCCCTGTTCATCATTTCTTATTGCACAATAGTATTCCATTACATATACCACAGCCATTTATGTTCAGACACTCCTTAATTGATGGATACCTCCTCAGTTTCCAATATTTTGCCACCACAAAAAGGGCTGCTATAACTAGTTTTGCACATGTAGGCCCTTTCCCCTTTTTTATTATCTCTTTGGGATTCAGACCTAGTAATGGTACTGCTAAATCAAAGGGTATGTGCTATTTGATTGCTCTTTGGGCACAGTTCTGAATTGTTCTTTAGAATGGTTAGATAAGTTTACTTTTCCACTAAGAGTACATTAGTGTCTCAATTTTTCCACATCCTTTCCAATAGTTTTCACTTTCCTTTTTTTTTGTCACATTGGCCCATCTGAGAGGTATGAAGTGGTACCTCAGAATTGTTTTAATTTGCATTTTCTAATGAAAAGTGGTTTAGAAAACATCTTCATATGCCTATAGATAGATAGCTTTGATTTCTTTATATGAAAACTGTCTATTCATATCCTTTGACCATTTATTAAATGGAAATGGATTATGTTCTTATAAATTTGGCTCAGTTTTCTATATATTTCAGAAATGACACCTTTGTCAGAGACACTTGCTATAAAGACTATTTTCGAGCTTTCTGCTTTCTTTCTAGGTTGCATTGAGAAGGCTTTTTAAAGGATTACACTATTCACCTCTTGGCATGAGGAAAGGGCTTGAAAAAGAAGCCTAAAAATTATCTGCTTTACCCATCTTTGACCTGCTTACCATAGGCAAGCAGGTAGGGATCCCACCCTACTGTTGAAACACAAAAGGAAAATGTACAAAATCTTGTATGAAGATGATTTTACTCACTATCTCAGGACATCAAATATGGGCACACTTATGGAAAACATGAAATCATTAGATCTAAAAAATGAATAACTCTTGTTGTGAGAGAACTCTGCAGCTGGGGCATCCAAATAGTAGCTCTGAGTGAAACAAGGCTGGCAAATGAAGACCAGTTTATAGAAGTTGGAGTTGAATAGATGTTTTTTTTTTTTTTTTCTGGAGTAGCTACAGGGAAAGGGAGCACTGAAGCTAGCATAAGTTTTGCAATAAAAAATAATCTAGTCAACAAGCTTGTAAACTTCACAAAAGGAATGAATGACAATGCTATTAATACACTGGAAAAAATCCCACTATTTTCATCAGTGTGCATGCTTCCACATATGATCAAGAAAAGTTTTATGAAGACATATAGACTCTTGTCATCTATGTACCAAAAGAAGACAAGCTTATAATTCTAGGTGAGTTTAATGCCAGAGTGACTAGCAGATGTGGCCAGGATTCCTTGGGGGGAATGGAGTCAGAAACAGAAACAGGAAAGGTCACTTATTATTAAAAACTTGTGCATTTCATAATCTTCTTATCACCAACATTATCTTCCATTTAACTAAATACAATAAAACTTGTGGATGCGCCCTTACAGCAAACATTGGCATTTAATAGACTATGTTCTTATGAGGAGAAGAGATGACAGGATATGACAGTAATAAAGGCAATGTGTGGTGTAGAATGTTGGACTGAAATGGACGTGTCCTCTTTAAGCCAAATATTCCCATTTAACAAAAGCTGTGACCCCAAGGCAAGATGACAACCAGAAGACTTAATGTCAACAGATTAGAGCACTTCTCCAAATATGAACAGTTCCTTGATAACTTGGAGGGAAACCTGAACCAACATTAGGTTGGCAATAGTGGAGCAAAAAAGGAATGGGCAGTTTTCAGAGATTTGGTATATAGTACTGCATTTACTCATGTGAAACACAGTACTTACAAACATCAAGACTGATTTGACAAAAATAATGGGGAAATTCAAAATCTGCTAAATAAAAAATGAGATCTCCATAGGTTTAACAGCAGGTTAGTTCATCCATCTCTAAGATAGCACTTAACTCCATCAAAAGTACAACATAAGCAAAGCTTAAGAGAAATTCAACATTCTTGGCTCAGTAAGACGGTGGACAAAATTCAGTTTTACACTAATAGCAACAATCTAAAACACTTTTATGATGTCCTTAAGGCTATTTATGAACCAAAGACCTATGGTTCATTTCAATAACTCAGTGCCAATGGAGTCACATTGATTAATGATAAGGACATGTTGCTGGAGAGATGGGTTGAACACTTCCACAGCATTCTCAACAGACTCTTATCAATTAATGCTAAAGTCAATGAATATATACTTCAGGTTTAAGTCAATCCCCTCTCTAGCTGGACTTCCAACTGAAAAAAGGGTTTTTAATGCCATTAGGCTCCTCTTGGGGGGAAAAGTGCCTAGTGCCAATTCTATTTCAGCTGAGATTTACAAGGCAGGGGATCCATTGATCATATAAAACTGACTGAAATTTTCTAGGGTACATAGGGTACATATCTCCCAAGAGTTCAAGATTACATCCCTTGTCCATTTCTTTAAAAGAAAAGGAAATAGGCTTATGATAATCACAAGGTGGTCTCTCTCTTAGTCATTGCTGGCAAACTAATCTTTCATCTGAAAGATGGTCATCTATCTGAGAGACAATGTGCTTCAGAAAGGACCAAGAAACAGTTATTATATTGTTTGTTGTCTATTAATAACAAGAAAAATGCCAGAAACAGAACAGAAGTCTCTATATAACATATTTAGATCTGACTAAAGCCTTTGATCCTATTAGTCATATTGGCTTGTGGAAAATCATGGCGCAAAATTTGGTTGCCTAGAGAGGTTTATCAGCACTTTATGTCAGTTTCAAGATGGAAGGAATACTTTCATGGATTCTAGATAATGAATGATCTTCTCAAACTTTCCCAGTCACTAGGGCTATGCACTTGGTTCCATACTTTGAGCATGATGTTTTCAGCAGTGTTGTTAGATGCTTTCATTGAGTATCAAGGTCAGCTACCACAATGATGGTAAATTACTTGATTGAAAAGGCTACAGGCCAAGACTAAAATAGAGGGAGAGTTGATGTGTGATTTTGTTTGAAGATAATTGTGCACTCAAAGTAGCCTCTGAGGCTGAGACAGAACAAAGTATAGATTAGTTCTCTACTGCTTGTGCTCATTTTGGCCTAACAAATAACACCAAGAAAACACAGGATCTCCATCAGCTAATACCAGGACTATCCATATGTGGAACCATTGGTTATAGGAAATGGAGAAATTTTGAATGTTGTGGATAAGTTCATTTACCTTGGCAGCATACTTTCCAGGAGTGTACATATAGATGATGATGTTGACACATGTATATGCCAGAGCTGGCTCAGTGTTCTGGAGGCTCTGAAAGAAACTATGGGGAGAAGAAAGAGAAATCTGGATAATATACTAGCACCATACCAAGAAGTAGACTTACTTCCATTTGAATTGTCTTTGGAAGATTCTGAAGATTATCTGACAATATAAGGTACTGGACACTGAGGTTTTTCCTTGATCTAAACTGCCAGGAATTCAGACTTTAGTGCAGAGAGCATAACTCCATATTGGAGTTATGGAGTTGTGGGTTGGCTATATCTCTTCTCTCCCATACTTTCTTTTGGAGTCTTCTAAACACTGAACTAGTTCCAGCAACACATGTATCAACTTCATCATCTATGTAGCTAGTCACATTGTTCAAATGCCAAATGTACATTTGCCTAAGAAATTATTACACAGAGAACTCACACAAGACAAAATTTTACATTGAGGTCAGACGCATTACAAAGACCCTCTCAAAATCTCTCTGAAGAACTTTGGAATTGTTCATATGATATAGGAGACACTAGCACAGGACTGTCTGGCATGGTATGCCTGCATCAAAGAAGGTGCCATGTTTTAAGAACAGAATTGCAATAGCTCAAAAGAAATGTGAAATGTGTACATTTAGAGACATCCTCACTCTAAATGTTCATGTGCACTATTTGTGCCTGACATGTTATACAACCTCCTGAGCTTGTATTGGTCTGATCAGCTAAAGTCAGAACACATTTCCAACATAATGATGTCATTTTGGTCCTCTTTAAGAATGAAAGACAACTATCAATCCTCCTCCTCCTTCTTCTTGCCCTCTCTCTTTTCTTCTTTTTTTTTTGCTTGTCTTTTTTCCTTTCTTTTTCCTTCCTTCCTTATTTCCTCTCTTCCTCCCTCCCTCTCTTCCTTCTCTTTCCATCTTTTCTTCCTTCCTTCTCTCTCTCTCTTTCTCTTTTCCATCCTTCTTCCTTTTCTTTCTCCTTCCTTTTCTTTCTTCCTTCTTTTCTTTCTTCTTTCTTTCTTCCTCCTTTCTTTCTTTCTCTCTTTCTTTCTTTCTCCCTCTCTTTCTCTCTCTCTTTCTTTCTTTCTTTCTTTCTTTCCTGTCATTAATGAAAAGAGTCCCAGACAATATATGTATACATGTGTCACCAAAAGTAGTCAGAGTATTAATTACCCACCCTGTTGCATGGAATAGCCAGCCAGTTTGGTATGCTGAATCACACATCCAGAGCTTCAGGACTCTTATCTACTTACTCCAGTTGAACAATTTTGTCTTTCTTGGTTTTGTCTTTATTATTATTATTATTTCTGTATCTCTTTCAATCAGCATGGAGCCTTGTCTATAGTAGGTGCTAAATAAATATTTATTGGACTGAACGAGTTTAAAGTGGACAATAAGTTAAGAGGAGAGAGAAAGAGATCTTTGTCCTTCCTCCCCTTCCCTCTCTCTCTGTTTTTTGTTCAGTGCGAATATTTATTTACTAAATTATTGTCATTACATTTCCAATTTTCAGGAAATTTTTCATGTGCTTTGCCTGCCTCTCCAAAGGAAGGACCTCACAATCTGGTTGAGGGAGATACAGACTTAAAGAGGCAATGAACAATACAAAGTTGTGTATGGGAAACTGGTACAGAAAGAGGAAGGAGTGGTCCCTGCGGGCTGGAGTTGTCAGCGAAGGTTTCATGGAAGAATTGGGAAGACTCAAGAAGATAGACACTGTCTCTCCTCTCCCCCTCAGTTTGTTCTCTAGGAGATAGAGACCCCCCCCCCCCCCCCCCCCCCCCCCCCCACCCCAACTGCTAGAGCTTCCCGAATGGAACTCCTCCCACAACCCACATGACTCTGAGACACACCCAAGACAGCCAGCTGCCCTATCTAGGGAGAGAGGAGGAGAGACCCACCCCCACCAGACTCTGGATTTCTATATATCCCATTCACTTCCTACCCCCATCCCTCCTCCTCCCCCTTCCTTTCCTCCAACTGCTAAACTGCTTTTAGATTTAAAGAAAAACATCTGAGTCTCCCTCTTCCTCCTCCTTTCATTGCAGCTCCAGCAACTTGGTTGGTGCTGCTGTTACTGCTGTTACTGCTGTCTAGGGCTATTTTTAGGTAGGATGCAAGGGAGGCAATTTCTTTTAACTTTCACTGGGGACATCAGCCCCAGAAGCCACGACTCAGCCCAAGGGGCAAGACCATAGTTTATCCTCTCCTTTCTGCTCCCCAGCATTCCTATATCCAGCCTCTCAAATAGGGTAGCTGAGGTGGTTTGTTTTCTGCCTAGAAAGAGTTTAATTTAGACCTCATTGATTAGAAATTAACATTTCACCATCAGATAGTTCTAGAATGAGACTTTGACCCCTCATCACTGTATCCTTGTCTTCTTGAGATTAAATCTATCCCTGGAGAAATGAAAGATCTCTATCAATCATGGAGATGCTCAAAATGTAGCACAAGACTCACTTCTGGTAGTATGATACCAAAGAAGGGAGACTGGATAGGGAGGTAGAGGCCCTGGTTTTGAATGCTGATCAGTGTGAGCGCTGGCAAATCACTCAACTTCCTTGGATCTCAGTTCTTCCCTTAGCTTTTCCCCAGAGCTAGCTCTGCCACAGAGAGTGGGGGTCTGCTCAGATACTCTTCTGATAGTAGAGAAAAGAGGTCACAGGGATTGGGAAGCTGCTGAAAATTTTGCCAAACTAGCTATATATTCCTAGACACTTTCAGTTAAGTTCTAGAGATTCACAGGTTTTCATTTGGTCAGGAGGGTTTGAATCTACTTTGCAGGACTGGCACTTCCAGTATTGAGGGCGTGCCCAGCCTTTTTCACGGTTGCTCATCCACCTTTGGTGACTACTGGCATTCAACCCTCACCATGACTCCAAGAAGCTAGCATAGGCAGCTATTAAGTGGCAGAAGGACTAAATCAAGTTAAAGGTAACCAAGAGGTCTCGAACTCTTTGCTGATTTAGGGGAATGTCTACCCCAAGCATAGGAAGACTTCCCATGGTGAAATGGGCATATAGAGTAACTTGTTCCAATAGCCATGAAGGTGCTAAAGCAGGTGCTGTGGAGTCCTTAGAGCTTAGTGAGACATTAAAGATGCCTTGTACAACCAAAGCCATCACAGTTGTTTTGACTTTGTCTTGCCACTGACCTCTAATGACTTTGGAAGAGAAAGTGAGGCTAATGACTTTGTGCAATTCTGCCTCACTTACATCCAATTCATACAGGATTCAAGATGTCACTTAATGATGTCATCGGCCCTCTTTGAAGACAAAGGACAAACAGCAGTTTAATTCAGTTTAGTTTATTCAGTACTTATTCTGTGCAAGGAACAGTGCTAGACTGCAGGAGAAATTAAAAACATAAATCATAGAGTCATGTATTTAGAGATGGAAGAGACTTCAAAATTTTAAACTTCTCATTTTATAGACGAGGAAACTGAGGGAGGTCTACTCTCAAAAGAGTTTACAGTGTAATTGTTGGGGGGAGAGGAGGGATGTGATAAAATCTATGAATATAATATACAAAGTTTGGTGTTGCTCTCTTGTGGAGAAGGTAAGGAAATCAGAGTCTAGGCCTACAGTTTCATCAGTGTGACTGGAAACTCTTCACTAATACAGATTAGTAACTTGTTCATGACTCATGGGCCCCTGAGAGGTTAATTAACTTGTCTGAAGTCACACAGCTCCTTTATGTAAGATACAGGACTTATCCTGATTCCAAGGCTGGCTTTTAAAATCTACACTACCTGTATTGCTTCTTATATAAACTAAAGTAAATAATAAATACATAAGAGAGTATGAACAAAGTCCTTGCAGAGGTCCGAAAAGTCACCAAGAGAAAGATGATGCCCCCACCAACAGGTCTCAGCCTCAATAAAGACTCAATGATACACATCCAGTCACTTACATACACCTCCACACCTCCATTTCCCCCCAGCCCCCAAATAGAGACGTGTGTGCTCATGGCAAAGCCAGGGTCTTCATACCTATTCACAAGCTCACTGACTTATTTAATCAATCATGAAATATTTATTAAGCACTTTCATGTAGTAGGATGCTACTATGCTTAATTAATAGAAATATCAGAAGAAGCAAAAGAAAATCCTTATCCTCAAGGAGTTCACAATCTAATAGGGAAGACAACATATAAAATACTTAAAACCAAACAATATATAGAATAATTAGGAAATAATAGAGGGAAGGTATTGGAATGAAAAGAAATTGGGAAAGGCTTTGTGTTAGAGATGGGATTTTACTGGAGACTTAAAGGAAGCCAGAGAAGATGAGGAGGAAGATTATTCTAGACATGGGGGATAGCCAGAGAAAATGCTTAGAAACTGAACTGAGCGCTGCAATGTCTTGTTTGGAGAACAATCAGGAGGTCAGTGTCACTGAATTAAAAAGTATGTAGCAAGGAATGAGGTATAAAAATATTCTAAGTGTAGAAAGAGCCTGAGTTAGGAAGGACTTTGAATACCAGAGAACTTTGTATTTATTCTTGGAGGCAATAGGGAGTCACTGCAGTTTATTGAGACCTAGGAAGCCCTGGGAGTACCAATACCACCTCTTAAACACTTAAAGCAGTACACTGAATATCTAAAAATACCTAAGCTACCCACCTACACATTTTCCACATCCATCTCTACTCTTTGTCCTCTCCACCCCAAACATTCCTATATTCTAATGTAACTATGGGGCCTTTCCTTTGGCCCCAAGTCAGACCAAATTTACCCTCATTCTCTAGTATGGCCCAGTCCTAAGCAGAAAGGCAAAAGGAGTTGGAGGGGGTGGGGCAGGCAGGTGAACTGAGGACGGCTGTCTCAGCTACCGGCTTCCTGGCTCCTCAAGCTTTGCGTCAAAGCTGGACTTTTTGTATTAATTTCCTTTGCTAATGGCCCCACGGGAAGAAGCAAAGGCCCTGGAAGATCTGCTGGTAGCTGGTCAGGCACTGTATATTCCCTCTTGCTACTGGCTGGCAGGCAGGAAGGGGTGGAGATATGCAGGGAGATTATTGGGTGGGGCACTGTAAGGTAAGGGAACAGGATGGGGATTCCATTGGCCCCCTGGGGGAAAAATATTTCCAAGGAATTACCAAGTGAGTGGAACCACTAGATAGGAACTATTCCTGCCTGGATCTGAGTTATCAACCTCTTTTACACCTCCTCCGGTAGCCAAAAAGATCTCCTTTCCCTGTCTCCATTCTTGGTGAAGGAAAGAAAAGAACAGATGAAATCATTCTCAAGGGACATTCTCAAGGGCAAAAATTCTGTGACTGACACTAGAAATATTGGACAGCCCAGGTTCTGTTGAGAGAACAATTTCAACTCCTGGCTTGGGAGACCATAAAGATTCCTTTATGATTCCTTTATCATCAATGATGATGGGGGACGGGAGGGGGGTTGTAGGAGTTTTGACTCACAAGGACAATGACCTGACCTACATGTTGGAAAAAGGCTCAGTCCTCAGGAGACCTAGTTCCAATTTCACCTTGTAGTGGATATATGGCATTGAATAATTGGCTGGTTTCCTAGGTGACCAGTTTCCTCACATCTTATAAATCTTCTCATCCCCTCATGAATTTTTTTCTGTCATTCTATTCTCCCTTTCCTCCTCCTATTGTATTCCTGTGTATAATACATATCCTCCTTATAATACAAATGTGTATTCCTCCTCAATCTAATAATTATTAGAGTTCAGATAGGGAAGAATTCTTTTGGGCATGCTGGTCTTTATGGTTTTCCCAGAAAATATACTATGTACTAACTAGGTAGAATTTGAACCTAGGAGAGTTTTGAGAATGTCCAGGACAAGCATGTTTTCTTTGTATTGTCCCCTACCCTCACCCAGCTTAGAAGGGGAATTAAAGAGGTATGCTTTAAGGGAAAAATTAATCAGCAGTTTCAGCTTGTTAGTTCTCACTTCTTTGCCTGGCTCAGTGGTCATAACTAGAGAGAAAGGTCTCTTCACTATATATAAAATTTCATTAACAAATCTTCCCATTCTCTCCAATTTTCACTATCTTTTCTGTCATTCTATCTGCTCCTCCCCCAAAACCTATGTAATAATAAATTATTAGAGACAAGAGCTAGGGCATAGGGTTTCTTCATGGTTCCCCAAAAAACATACTACTAGAGATCATCTTGTCTAACTTCTTTCATTTTTATTTTTAAAAGTTTTATCAATGATTTTTTAATATCACAATTTTCTCTACTACTACTACTACCATCATTGATTGAGCCCTTTCTCATAACAAAATAATTTTTTTTAAAGTGCCAGAATCTGATAGCATAACATCATTTTATACCCATTGTCCTTACCTTTTTATTGAGGGGTGAGAAGTATGTTTGATCTTTTTTTTTTTTTTTCTGGGACCAGAATTCAACCTCTTCTTATTAAGTGAGAAAAGCCAGGCTCCAAGGAGAGAATAATTTGTCCAAGATCACAAAAAGTCATTAGGATATCAGGGAAACCTAGATCTCCTGATTCCCAGTACATTTACAATTATTTTAATTAATTCATTTACTTATTTTTTTACTTCTCATCCCAGGGCAATTTAAGAATGTGGGTCACTGTGACCTTAAGCATTTTTTTCCACTTCTCATCCTTCCTGTACTCTTCTATAACTCACATTTTCTTTGTCCTTTCTAATTTTTGTCTAAATTAGGATTGCATATCCAGAGCCTGTCTCTGTCTGCATGTACAATGGCTTGCTTCCTTCCTTCCTTCCTTCCCTCCTTTCTTTCTTCCTTCCTTCCCTCCTTTCTTCCTTCCTTCTTTCTTCCTTCCTTTCTTCTTTCCTTGCTTCCATCCTTCCTTTCTTCTCTCCTTCCTTCTCTCCTTCCTTCCTTCTTTCTTCCCCATCTGATTACCCTGCCTCATTTCCTACCTAGCCTTAATCACTGAATGGGCATTGCCTAAGTCAAATTGAGATCTCTTACAGACCTTAGCTTAAAAGATCAAGGTCACCCAGCTACATCCAGGGCCATTTCTAGTTTGTCCTGTTCTCTATTTATCGTTAATTATTATTTTAAATTAATGGCATTTTATTTTTCCAAATACATACTAAGATCATTTTCAACATTCACCTTTGCAAAACTTTGTGTTTCAATTTTTTCTCCCATTCCCTCCTCCTCTAGACAGCAAGCAATCCGATATAGATTAAACATGAGCAATTCTTCTAAATATATTTCCATCATGTTGTGCAAAAATCAGATTGAAGGGGAAAAAACTCTGGAGTTTTTTTACTTGAAACAAGATGTTAACTCAGTGGAATTGATGAGATAATGCTTCTCTAGTTCACATATCTACTTAGTACTTAGTATAGTGATATAATGGTTCTCTAAGTTCATAGATAATCAGTATGCTGTAATGACATAATTACAATAAGGTACATAAGGGCTAAGAAGGACTGGAAGATAGACATTCTATCTTTGACAAATCTAGTGATGGCTGTCCTGCCTCTTGCACTCCTGCATTAAGATCAAGGCTGGTCCCGAGGTCCTCCAGAAAGCTAGCCCGAACATCCAAATGTGAGGGACTGAAAGAAGCACACTACATTTTGAGGCTGTAGACATGAGGCCCTACACTCAGCAGTTTGACTGACACAATCTTAAGTTCAGTGGAGAAGTACCTGTGACCAGAAAATAGGGTGAGTAAACTAGTCACTTTTGTTTTTCAACTAAAATGGGATGAATACTAAGAAAAGAGCCTTCCCCATCCCAAGGGAAGTGTGTAGAAAGCATAGTTAGGTTAATAAAACAGCAAGATTTGATTGTAACTTGGGAGCATATCATTGGACTCTTAGATACATTACAATATACATCTCCTTGGTTCTCTAAGGAAGAAAAATTAAAGCCAGAATAGTGGAAACTAGTGGGAGAGCAACAAGTTGATATTACAATGATAATGGTCCTGATTCAATTTCTAAGGAAACATTCTATATATACAACATAATTCAATTAGCTTTAAGGAATCCCACAAGTTTTAAAGTAAGGAAAAAGGAGAAAGAGCAGGAGGTGGTACTGACAAAACAGCTGAAAAACATGAAGAATTGGACAAGAAAGGAGTTAAGTACAGTGCTGATAAAATTAAGGAGTGTGGTGTTTCTCAGTCAGCACCACCCATGCAGCAGCTTTGTCCACACCCTATCACATGATTACAAAAGGCATTAATAAAAGCTAAAAATGAAGGACAGGATATATCTGATTTCAAAATAGAAGCATACCCTGTGATTGAAGAGTTTGACTCTTTAGTTCAAGAAAAAAAGAAAATACACTCCGTTTAATCTAGAAATTATCAAAGATCTGAAAAAAGGCTTGAACTCTTTATGGGTCTACACTGTCTTATGTTAAGATGTTATTAGAGAATTTGGCTTTTGAAGTTTTAACTCCTAAAGATTGGAAATCTATAGCAAGGACATATTTAGAACTTGGTCAAAACTTGTGTGGCTTTCTGAGTATAGTGAATTCTGTAGAATACGAGCCCAATGAAATAGGCAACCTGGAGTTAATATAAAAGCCACCTCTGATCAACTAGCAGATTTGGGTCTTTATGCAGACACTTTAGCACAGATTAATTACCCTATAGCAGCATATGAACAAATTGCTATTGTTGCTTTCAAAGCATGGGGCACCCTCCCAGGCAGACAAGATAGAGGGGAAGCTTTCATGAAAATAGCCCAAGGTCCAAACGAACCCTTTGCTGATTTTGTGAGACGTCTGCAGACAGCTGTCATACAAACTATTGGTGAAAATGTAGCAACAGAAATTATGATAAGGCAACTTGATAAAGAAAATGCTAATGAGATTTGTAGAAGAATTATACTAGGACTACACAAGGATGGTCCTTTAGATGAGATCCTAAGACGCTGTGACACAGTGGGCACAAATACTTTTTATACCCGGACTATGATGCAGACTTCTCAAGATCTGAACATGGGAAGAAAGGGTCCCTTTTGTCAAGGGACTTCCAGAGAGACTAGTCAATGCTTTCAATGTGGTAAAGTAGGGCATCTGAAAGCTCAATGTTGGCAGAGAAGATAGGGTGGGAATATAAGACCCAAAACCTCATGTCCAAAATGCAACAAAGGCTTCCATTGGGCATCAGAATGTAGATTGACTCAGGGAATCAGGAAATGGGACCCAGCTCCAGGGCCCTAGGCAAAAAACACTTGGGGTATGATAGCAGCCAATATTACACCCAGAGAATCTTTAGAAGTTCAGTACTCAGACATGATCAATCAGCTGAGAAGCAATCTGATGGGGAAAAGGGATTACAATTGGGGAGAATAGAGTTGTATCCAGCTGGGACTACTGAGATATCCCCTGGAGAGCTGAAACCTGTCCCTGTCCAGCCCATAGATCCCTTGTCTCCACACACAGTAGGCTTGAACATACTGTGCTTACACACACAGTAAGAGTGCTTACAAAACAGTGTTTATCCATACACTGATTTGGGAAACTGGGGAATGTGTAGATAATATCCCAGTCACTAATACCGGTAGACAATGTATGACATCACCCAGGAGAAGTAGTAGCATCAGGTTTACTGATACAGACTTCTAATAGGCAATCTGGTGATAGTTGCCCAGATTTGGATTTCCAGAAACAGAATCTAAGAATATTCTGTTCTGCAGCTGCTACAGCTGACCTTCCTATGCTCACTATCTATGTAAATGGCATACCACTGGAAGGGTTGGTAGACACAGGTGCAATCATACCATCATTAGAGGTGCTAATTGGTCCAGTCATTGGCCAAAGATTAAGGCAGACACCTATATGTCTGGCACAGGAGGATCAATAGCAGCTGAAATTAGTGCT
The DNA here is from genome assembly GCF_902635505.1 of Sarcophilus harrisii. Taxonomy (NCBI): domain Eukaryota; kingdom Metazoa; phylum Chordata; class Mammalia; order Dasyuromorphia; family Dasyuridae; genus Sarcophilus; species Sarcophilus harrisii. Next base: position 280,773,690 of record NC_045429.1, read on the forward strand.
ACCCCTTTGAGATGGATATATGAAGGTGAATCAGGAGTTTTTATTCCTTTTATAATTGAAAAAATCCCCATCAATTTATGAGGAAGAGACATCTTACAAGACTTAGGATTATAATTGAGTACTTCGGTTTTTTAGGTAGGACTGCTTTGAAGGCCTACCTGTACTCTCACCTGTTCCCATTCAATGGAAAACTGATATACCAGTGTGGGTGGAACAGTGGCCCTTAACAAGTGATAAAATTCAGGTCTTATTAGATATAGTACAAGAGCAACTTGACCAAGGACACTTACAACCTTCTCTGAGTCCTTGGAATTCCCCTGTATTTGTTGTAAAAAAAAGAAATCTGAAAAATGGAGGATGCTGACTGATTTAAGAAAAGTAAATGAACAGATGGAAACTATGGGAATTCTTCAGCCTGGACTTCCATCTCCTACTCAATTGACTAGAGAATGGCCTCTTTGGGTGATAGACATTAAGTATTGTTTCTCTTCCATTCCTCTAGATAAGGAGGATATGAAAAGATTTGCCTTTTCAGTTTCCAGCATTAATTTAGCTGAGCCTTATAAAAGATATGAATGGACAATTTTGCCATAGGGGATGAAAAATAGCCCTGCTATGTGTCAAATGTATGTTGCTGCTCTTACTTCAGCAAGAAAAGCATTTCCAAAAGTTATGTTGTTACATTACATGGATGATATCTTGGGCTATGCACCTAAGGAGCAAATGTTAGAATGTCTACAAAAGACCACAGAAACACTAAGGAACTACAAATTGCATAGAGCCCCAGAAAAAATTCAAAAGCATGCTCCTTTTCAATATGTAGGATATGAAGTATATCCTAAGGTGCTTACAATACAAAAGCTTTCTTTAAGAAAAGAGAATATGAACACCATAAATGACTTTCAGAAATTGATAAGAGATATCCAATGGATGCATCCAGTGTTAGGCTTAACTATCTATCAATTACAACCATTATATGACATTTTAAAAGGAGACACTGCTTTAAACTCACCATACCAGCTTACAAAAGAAGCTCAAAAGGCTTTAAGGGAAGTTGAACTGGCTTTATCCAATGTGGTTAAAAGAGTTACTCAAAAACTCATGGAAATATCAGTTTTTGCTACACAAGAGGCACCCACAGCAGTCCTTCATCAAGGAGACAGTGTGATAGAGTGGGTGACCCTCCCAGCACAACCAGAACAAAGCCTTATGCCTTACCCAGTGCTTGTGGCTAGAATTTTATTAAAGACCATTAAGAGAGTAGTACAATTATCTGGAATAAGGCCTGACAAGATGTACACCTTTTATACCAATGCACAAATTAATGTGTGCTGTGAAACCATCCCAGAGTGGCAAATTTTATTGGCCATGGCTCCAAATTTTACACACAGGTCTCCATTAAAGATGATCCAGCTATTATATAATTGGCAATGGATTTTTAAAGAAAAGGTTTCTAAGGTTTCTCTTAAAGGACCAACTATTTTTACAGATGCACCCAAACATAACATTTGTGTTGTATACGCTCATGACTTAACTATAAAGACGATAGTCAGAATTCCTTTTCAGTTCACTCAGCAGAATGAATTATATGTAATCATGCTAGCTCTTACTTATTATCCAGGAGTGTAAAAGGTATGACTCTGGCAGACAGGTTTTATAACCCACCAGAAGAGCAGTGTCCAGTGTGAGCAGCTCCACTATCTTTAGATAATTACCAGATGATGTGGAAAGATCCAGAAAGTGGTGAATGGAAGGGACCAGGTAGGTTAACTGCTTGGGGGAGAAGGTTTGCTTGCATCTCTACAGATGGAGAAGGAAGGGTGCCAATGAGTCATATTCATCTTGTCCATTGGAGAGAAACAAAAAAAGAAGACCCTCAAAACAAAGAAGACCCAAGGAACATTGGATTGTTCCATCTCTGACAACATGTGCCACTGAAAAAACATGACAGTGAACATCAAAAATTGTTGATGAGACTGTTGTAGGACTTCAAAATCTGTAGGAATCATTGGATTCCTTGACACATGGAGTAATGGACTGGTTTTGGACTATCTCTAGGACTTATGGACATGTATAATTCCTCATGTTGATTCATGTTGTTTGCTACATCACTACTAGCCTGTGTTATATTACTATGTGCTTGTGTAATACCTCCTATGCTGATGGATTTAACCTGTTTCAAGTAAGACCCTTCAGCCCAGAAACCCACTACCAATATCTGGTTTGGTGTTCTCACTTCCCTGATAAGTCAGAGAGGGTGTGATCACCTCTTTTCTGGTGTTTTTACCTCCCTTCCTGTTAGCATGACCATCTGTGTTCTCAGATAAAAGCAAGAGATGTAAAAGGCTGGAACTCTGGAGAAGTATACTTGAAACAAGGTGTTAACTCAGTGGAACTGATGAGTTAATGGTTCTCTAGTTCACATATATACTTAGTACTTTAAGTACTTTAACTTTGGTTCTTTAAGTTCACAGATAATCAGTATGCTCTAATGATGTAATTACAATAAGGTATATAAGGGCTAAGAAGGACTGGAAGATAGACATTCTATCTTTGACCAGCCTAGTGGTGGCTGTCCTGTCTCCTGCACTCCTGCATTAAGATCAAGGCTGGTCCCGAGGTCCTCCAGAAAGCTAGCCCAAACATTACAAAACTCAAGCAAACAAACAACAACAAAAAGGTAAAAATACTATGCTTTGATACACATTCAATTTTTATAGTTCTCTTTAGATGCAGATGGCTTTTTCAATCACAAGCCCGTTGGAATTTCCTTGGAATTCAACATCATTGTTCAATAGTTACATCACATCATCACAGCTGATCATCACATAATCTTATTGTTGCTGTGTACAATGTTCTCTTGGTTTTGCTCACTTCACTTAGCATCAGTTGTAAGTTTTTCCAGATTTTTCTGAAATTAGCCTGCAACAATATACCAAAATTTGAGGGACGCAGCCAAAGTGAAAATAAGGGGAAATTTTATATCTCTAGATGCTTATGTGTATAAAATAAAGAGAAGATCAATGAATTGAGCTTGCAACTAAAAAAGCTAGAAAAAGAGCAAATTATCATTTCTTATAGAACAATAATATTTCATTACATTCATATTCTATAGCTTATTCAGCCACTCCCCAATTGTTGGGCATCCACTCAATTTCTAGTTCCTTGTCACTATAAAAAGGGCTGCTACAAATATTTTAGCACATGTTGGTCCTTTTTTCCTTTTTAGGATCTCTTTGAGATAAAGACCTAGTAGAGAAACTGCTAGATCAAAGGGTATGCACAGTTTTATAGCCCTTTGGGCATGGCTCTAAATTGTCTCCAGAATGGTTGGATCATTTCACAACTCAATAAATGATGCATTAGTGCCCCAGTTTTCCCACCTCCTCTCCAACATTTATCATTATTTTTTCCTGTCATCTTAGCCAATCTGAGAGGTATGAAGTGATATCTCAGAGTTGTCTTAATCTACATTTCTCTAATGAATAGTGATTTAGATCATTTTTTCATATGACTAGAAATGGCCTTAATTTCTTCATCTGAAAATTATCTATTCATGTTCTTTGACCATTTATCAATCAGGGAATGGCTTGTATTCTTAATTTAAGTCAATTCTTTATATATTTTAGAGATGAGACTTTTATCAGAAACACTGGATATAAACTTTTCCCCCTCAACTTTCTGCTTCCTTTCTAAACTTGGCTGCATTGCTTTTGTTTGTTCAAAACCTTTTTAAATATAATCAAAATTATCCATTTTGCATTTCAGCATGTTCTCTAGTTTTTCTTTGGCTATAAATTCCTTTCTTCTCCACAGATCTGAGAGATAGACTATGCTTTGTTCTCATTTGCTAGTATCACCCTTTATGTCTAAATCATGAACCCATTTTGACCTTATATTAGTATAAGGTGTTAGATGGTTAATTAATGCCTATTTGCTATCATACTATTTTCCAGTTTCCCCAGCAATTTTTGTCAAATAGTGAGTTCTTATCCCAGAAGCTGGAGTCTTTGTTTTTTTTTCAAATACTAGATTATTATAATCATTGACTATTGTAACTTGTGAACCTAATCTATTACACTGAAGAACTACTCTTATTTCTTAGCCAGTACAAAATGGTTTTGATGACCACTACTTTATAATATAGTTTTTCTCTATTTATCTTGCTACTGAACCCAAATCTTCTGCAAGTGGAACACAATAACAAAAGAGATAAGAAAGAATACTGAGGTACCCCCCAAAAAACCTTTAAAGCCTCTGTTTTGTTGATTAAAGGATATAGAGTTAAAAGAGCCTATAGATTCAGGGAACTCAGGTTCTAATTTTGCCTATGACACTACAAGTCACAACCTTCTTTAGATTCTTCATCTGTAAAATAAGAAGGTTGGACAAGATGGCCTCTGGGGTCCCATCTAGATCTAGATCTATGATATTATCCAAGAACACAACCAATTATTAATAAAGAAGGGACAAGAATCTAGATTTCTCTTTTGCAAGATAATATTCTATACAAATGTTCCTTTATGGTTAGGTAGAAGTATCAAACTCAAATAAAAGCCAGGGCCACCAAATTGCAACTAAGTCAATAGGAAACCATATATGTTACTGAATTTTTGTTTATTTCATTAAAAAAAACTTCCACATTAGCCACATTCAAAAAAAAAAAAGAAAAGAAAAGAAAAGAAAATATGCTTCAGGCTTATATCCCAAAGAGATTTTTTTAAAAAGGGAAAGGGACCTGTATGTGCAAGAATGTTTGTGGCAGCCCTCTTTGTAGTGGCCAGAAACTGGAAACTGAGTGGATGCCCATCAATTGGAGAATGGCTGAATAAATTGTGGTATAGGAATATTATTGTTCTGTAAAAAATGACCAACAAGATGATTTCAGAAAGGCCTGGAGAGACTTACGTGAACTGATGCTGAGTGAAATCAACTATATACTATATGATGATCAATTCTGATAGACATCGCCTGCTTCAACAATGAGATGAACCAAATCAGTTCCAATAGAGCAGTAATGAAGTGAACCAGCTACACCCAGGGAGAACTTTTTTTTTTTTTTTTTTTTTGTGAGGTCCATTTGATATTTTAATTACCAAAAGTCTAAGACAGACCTTCTTTATAGAGAATTTCACTTTCTTTTTTTTTTTTTCTTTAATAGCCTTTTATTTACAGGATATATACATGGGCAACTTTACAGCATTAACAATTGCCAAACCTCTTGTTCCAATTTTTCACCTCTTACCCCCCCACCCCCTCCCCTAGATGGCAGGATGACCAGTAGATGTTAAATATATTAAAATATAAATTAGATACACAATAAGTATACATGACCAAAACGTTATTTTGCTGTACAAAAAGAATCAGACTCTGAAATATTGTACAATTAGCTTGTGAAGGAAATCAAAAATGCAGGTGTGCATAAATATAGGGATTGGGAATTCAATGTAATGGTTTTTAGTCATCTCCCAGAGTTCTTTTTCTGGGTATAGCTAGTTCAGTTCATTACTGCTCCATTAGAAATGATTTGGTTGATCTCGTTGCTGAGGATGGCCTGGTCCATCAGAACTGGTCATCATATAGTATTGTTGTTGAAGTATATAATGATCTCCTGGTCCTGCTCATTTCACTCAGCATCAGTTCGTGTAAGTCTCTCCAGGCCTTTCTGAAATCATCCTGTTGGTCATTTCTTACAGAACAGTAATATTCCATAATTTTCATATACCACAATTTATTCAGCCATTCTCCAACTGATGGACATCCATTCAGTTTCCAGTTTCTAGCCACTACAAAAAGGGCTGCCACAAACATTCGTGCACATACAGGTCCCTCAGGGAAAGAACTTTGGGAGATGACTATGAACCACTACATGGAATTCCCAATCCTTCTATTTTTGTCTGCCTGCATTTTTTATTTCCTTCACAGGCTAATTGTACACTATTTCAAAGTCTGACTCTTTTTATACAGCAAAATAACTGTTTGGACATGTATACATATATTGTATTTAACTTATACTTTAACATATTTAACATGTATTGGTCAAACTCCCATCTGGGGGAAGGGGTGAGGGGAAGGAGGTAAAAAGTTGGAACAAAAGGATTTGCAACTGTCAATTCTGAAAAATTACCTATGCATATATTTGTAAATAAAAAGCTATAAAAAAGGGAAAAAAAAGAAAATATGCTTCAGTCTGCATTCTGGATCCATTAATTTTCTGTCTAGAGGTGAATAGTATATTTCATTGCAAGTCCTTTGGAATTATGTTTGAACATTGTATTAATCAGAGTTGCTAACAATTATATATTTTCAAAGGTTATTATCTTTATAATATTGCTATTATTGTACAATTGTTCTTCTGCTCAATTCACTTTGAATCAATTAAGTCTTTCCAGGTCTTTCTGAAACCATTCTCTTCATCATTTCTTACATCACAATAGTATTCCATCACATTTATATATCATAACTTGTTTAGCCATTCCCTAATTGATAAGCATCCTTTTGATTTCCATTTCTTTGCCTCAACAAAAGAGAGCTGGTGTATTCTTCTTTTTTTGATCCCTTTGGGAGACAGACCAAATAGACTTAGTAATAAAGGGTCAAAGTATGCACGGTTTGATTGTTTTTTGAGCATGGTTCTCAATTGCTTTCCAAAATGGTTAGATCAGTTCACAGCTCCACCTCTACCCACAGTGCATTAGAGTACTTATTTTCCCAACAGCCCCTTCAACAGCCCCTTTTATTTTTTCCTCAACTAAAACTGATGTGTATGAGGTAGCATTTCAGAATTATCTTATTATTTCTCTAATTATTAATGATTTGGAGCATTTTTCACATCTATTGATAGCTTGGATTTCTTCCTTTGAAAACCACCTGTTTGTGTCCTTTGACTATTTGTCATTGAGGCCTGGATCTATTCTTATAAATTTGATCCAGTTCCTTGTATATCTTAGAAAGGAAACTTTTATCAGAGAAATTTACTGCAAATATTCCCCCTTCCAATCTCCTGCTTATCTTCCAAATTTAATTACATTTTGCTTGTTCAAAAACTTTTTAATTTTGTGTAATCAAAATGGTCATTTTATTACCTTTTATGAACTTTTCTATCTCTTGTTTGTAATGAACTCTTCTCCTACGTATAAATCTGATAAGCAATTTATCCCATACTCCTCTAATTTGCTTATAATATCACCTTTATGTCTGAATCATGTAGTCATTTTGAGCTCATCCTTGCACATAGTAAGAAATGTTGGTCTATACCTAGTTTCTGTCAGACTACTTTCCAATTTTTTGAACAGTTTTTGTCAAATAATGAATTCTTACTTCAATAGATGTTATCTTTAGGTTTATCAAACACTAGGTTACTGAGCTCATTTACTTCTGTATTTTGTATAATTGAGGCAATTAGGTGGTGTAGTGTTCTATCCACTAGAACTAGAACACTGGGCCTAGAGTCAGGAAGAACTGAGTTTAAATCTGGCCTTTGATATTTACCAGCTTGGTGACCCTGACCAAATCACTTAGCCCTATTTGCTTCAGTTTCCTCATCTGTCAAATGATATGGAAAAGGAAATGGTAAACCACTCTAGGATGTTCACTAAGAATACCCCAAAAGGAATCATGAAAGTTGGAAACTATTGAAACAACTGAAAGGCTTCTAGTTTATTCTCATTACAGATAATTTTAGATTCTTGATTTTAGATAAATAGTTTGTATTATTTTAAAGAAAGCTCCACTATTTCTATACTTTCTAGTGTTAATTTGTTTTTAAAACAGGAGTAAGTCAATTGAGTCAAAAAACAGTATTTTGTCAAAACTTTTTTCTGTATCTACTGAAACAATGATTTTTTTTATTAATATAGTTAATCATTTTAACAGTTTTCTTAAATATTGAATCAGCCCTGAATTCCAGGTATAAATCATCTTTGTGATATATTGCTGCAGTTTCCTTGCTAATATTTATTAAAAATTTTTTCATTAATATTCATTAATAAAATTGGTCTATAGGGGCAGCTAGGTGGTGTAGTAGATAGAGCACCAGCCCTGAAGTCAGGAGGACCTGAGTTAAAATCTAATCTCAGACACTTAACACTTCCTAGCTGTGTGACCCTGGGCAAGTCATTTAACCCCAATTGCCTCAGGGAAAAAAGAATCAGTCTATAATTTTCTTTCTCTGTTTTTATTCTCCTTGATTTAGGTATCAATACTATATTTGTATTATAGAAATCATTTGGTAGAACATCTTCCTTATCTATTTTTTCAAACAGTTCATGTGTTGTTAAATAAGTTATTCTTTAAATATTTTGTAGAATTTGCTTGTAAATCCTGGTCTGGTGTTTTGTTTTTTAGTTCATTTATGGCTTATCTATTTTCTTTTTAAAAATAGGGTTATTTCTTAGATTGGCTAAGATTGGAAAAGATAATAATAAATAAAATTGGAACACTAATGCATTGTTGGTAGAATTGTGAGATAATCCAACCATTCTAAAGAGCAATTAGAAACTATGCCTAAAGGGCTATACCCTTTGATCAAGCAGTCTCACTACAGAATCTGTATCCCAAAGAGATCATAGAAGAGAGAAAAGGACCCACATGTATATAAATGTTTGTAGAAGACCTTTTTGTAGTGACAAAGAACTGAAAATTGAGTGGATACCCATCTGTTGGGGAATGGCTGAATAAATTATGATATATGAATATAATGGAATATTATCAGAAAAACCTGGAAAGACTTACATAGACTAATGCTGATTAATGCTGATTTCAGTCAGCAATAGTCTGAAGTGAAGAGAACCCATAGAACATTATAATTGTAACAACAAGATTATGTGATGATCAATTGTGATATATTTAGTTCTTTTCAACAGTGTAGTGACTCAGGGAAATTCCAGTAGACTTGGGATGGGAAAATGCCATCTGCATCCAGAGAGAGAACTATGAAGATTGAATGAGAATTGAAGTATAGTATTTTCACCTTTTTTTGTTACAGTATGATGAATATGGAAATCTGTTTAAAAGAATTACACAGGAGTAGCTAGATGGTGCAGTGCATAGAACACTGGTCTTGAAGTCAGGAGGACCTGAGTTCAAATCCTGATTCAGGCACTTAACACATACTAGCTGTGTGATGCTGGGCAAGTCATTTAACCCCAATTGCCTTACCAAAAAAAAATTAGGTAAGAAGTACACATATTTAACCTATAACAGATTTCTTGCTGTCTTCAGGAGGAGGGAAGTGAGAAAAACTTGGAACTAAAGTCTTACAAAAATGAATGCTGAAAACTCTTTTCATGTATTTGGAAAAGAAAGATTCTATTGAAAAGAAAAAGAAACAAGATAGGTTTGTCTAGTTTTCTATTTTCTCGTTTTTCAATTTGGGTAGTTTTTAATCATTTCATTTAGATTGTCAGTTTCACTGGTATTTAGTTGGGCAAAATAGCTCCTATGCTTGTTTTTGCTTCTTCGATTGTGAATTTCACTTGTTTTCTTATTTTTTTTTTTTAAATTAGTGCATGGTCCATCTGCTTTATTTATTTATCATAATGCAGCTCCTAGTTCTATTAGTTCAATGGTTTTTTATTTTTCTCTTTCGTGATTAATTGGTTTCTAATTTTTTGGTCTTCTAGAGGTATTTTTGGGGGGATGAGTTGTTTTAGTTTTTAGTATAATGAGCAGTTTTAATTTTCTCCTTTCTTTTTTGAAAGTGTTTATAAATATAAATTTTTTCTTAGTGTTGCTTTAGCTTCAATCCACAAAGGTTGGTATAGTTTCACAGTTGTCATTTTTCATCAATTTTAAATGAAATTACTGAATGCTTCTATATTTTTTCTTTAACTTGCTCACTCGTTAGGATTAAGTTGTGAAGTCCATAATTAATTTTTAATTTTTACTTTAAAGGCCCTTTCTGTTTAGAAGGTGTTTTTGTATACAAAATGTTAGGTTCTGTTTTGGCAGATATGTCTGCTATCTTCAGTTTTATGTGTGAGTTTATTTCATTAAAACTCATAGTTAAGATTTTTCTTCTCTTTTTCTCTGCCCCCACTTTGAGAACCTGTTTTATTCTGAATAATGTCTGTCTCAATCTACCTTCCTTCTTCCTTAGCATTTCCCTTAATTCCTTTATTTTTTAGTTGGGTAAGAAGTATTTCTGTAACTAATTCTGTGTCTAAGTGTATTCTTTCCTTCTTTAACCAGTTCAGATGAGACTGAGGTTCAAATGTTGTCTGCTCTCCCCCACTCTTCATTTCTTTTATATAAATTCTTCTTTGTCCACTTTACTTATGTGAGATAATTTTCTTCCTTTCCCTTCCTCCATCTCCTGGTATGTTCTTCTTTCTCATTCTTTATATTCTTCTTTGAGACCATGAAGACCTATCAAAATCCACTACTAAAGACTTCCTCTGCAACCTCTCATGATGATAGAATTCTGAGGGGTTACATTTATTATCTTCCCATATAAGAATGTAAATAGTTTAACTTTGTTTAATTCCTTATACTTACTTATTTGTGTTTATCTTTTGATATTTCTCTTCCCTAGGGAAGAGAAATCTGAATCTGAAAATATATCAGATTTTCTACTCAGCTCTGACCTTTTCATCAGGAATGCTTGGAAGTTCACTATTTATTCATTGTCTATTTTTTCCCCTATAAGATTATATTTTGTTTTACTGGTTAATTTGTTTTTAGTGATAAGATTAGATTCTTTGTTTTCTGGAATCCTGTACTCCAAGTTCTCTGCTCTTTTAAAGTAGTGACTTCTAACTGTGCTTCCTCCATACTTGAATGTTATCTTTCTGGCTGCTTATAAAATTTTTTCCCTTAAACATGGAGTTCTGAATTTTGGCTATAATAATCCTAGAAGCTTTCTTTTTTTTTTTTCTCTCCCTTAGGAAACAACTAGAAGATTCTTTCAATTTCTATGTAGTTCTAAGACATCAGGACAGTGTTCTTTTACAATTTCTTAAATTTTATGATATTTAGGTCCTTTCAATATATTGTACAATGATTTTATTTCTTTATTTATTTTGCTGAGGCAATTGGGGCTAAGTGACTTGCCCAGGGTCACACAGCTAGGAAGAGTTAATTGTCTGAGGCCAGATTTTAACTCAGGTCCTCCTGACTTCAGGGCTGGTGCTCTATCTACTGCGCCACTTAGCTGCCCCTAGTACAATGATTTTAAAATAATTTATCCTTGATCTGTTTTCCAACTTATTTGTTGTTTCTATATTTCACATTTTATTCTATCTTTTCATTCTTTAATCTTTTATTATTTCTTGATATTACATGGAATCATTAGCTTCTATTTAGCAAATTCTTCAAGGAGTTATTTTCTTCAGTAATGTTTTCTATCTTTTTTCCTAACCTTTTCATATATTTCTTCCCTAACTCACTTCTCTTTTTTTTCCTACTATTCTCATTTGGTTTTTAAAATCTATTTTTAGCTTAAAACATACACACATACATAAAATTATTTCTTAATGCTTTAGGGAATTCTTGTTGGACTCATTTTTCTTTGAGCTTGTAGATATTCTTAAGTCATTCTCTTTTATGTTTATGTCTTGAGTCTCCCTGTTGCTCCTTTTTTGGTGGCATTTTTAAAAATTGTTCAATCTTCTAGTCTATTTCTTGACTTTGGACTTTGTTAGTGTTAGGCTTTTTGCACTTCTGGGAATGATGTCTGGCCTGAGCTTCTATTCTCTTATGTCCTTCTGCTTCTTTCACAGCTCAGTCTAGGGACCTTCAAGCTTTCAGAGTTCCAAAAGTGGTATAATTTAGTGTGAGGTTTGTTTTTGCTGGTCTGAGTTTTCTTAACATGTAATAGCAAATGCTCTCTAAATGGATAGTTATGTAAAAAGCATTAGCAGTGTTCCGTTGGGAAAAGAAAAAGTAAAATAATAGCCTAGCACTTAACTTATATATTCAAGTGAAGTGTTTTGAAGAATGTAAAAGGTGCTGGACAGTGATTGCCTCTGATGTATCCCTTGGACCTGTAATAAATCTTCATGTCTCATTCTAGTACCATGTTTATAAAGGACAATCATCAATGAATCTTCACTAGAAGATGTGTTCTTCACTAGAATGAATTTTCCACAGAGTGAGATTTGAAGCTGAATTTTCTTATTTATAAGAAGATTTTTGGCTTTAATCTGATCTCAAAGGTTTAGAGGATGTAGGCCAAGATATATGTGGCTAAACTCATATATATAGTATTTCTGAACTCACCAGTGAAATTTTCAGTTGTTCAGGCTTGTCATAAATTCAGTACTCTCAGTGGCCTTAGACATAGGTAGTTATTATGTGGATGGAAGGCTTGTACTGGCCAGTTTTTCATAATTAGCCCACAAATGATACATATTCAATAACTTTTAGAGATGGCTGTCATAGCTTGTCATATCAAGAAGGGAAGCTTATCATGCAAGTACTATTAATTCTGGGAATGACCTTGGGAGAAGTTATGTTTCTCTAAGGGCAGGGGAAAGAGGAAGAATGTAAAGCCAACATAATAATGCTTCTGGCAAAAGTTACAAAGGGGAGGAAAAAACCTGTCAAACTTATTAGGCAAGCTAATGGATTTCCAAAGAGTTATGATCTACTTCAAAGAAATTTAATTTTAACATAAGCAGAAAAAAAATTATAGTATATTACATTTAATGCCAGTGTTTCTTCTCCCTAGGGAAGGATTTTTCCAAAAGCTCTTTGGAGTAATAGTTTCAATTTATAAGAGGTAATGTCTGGATCCAATCCCACACAAGGACTTGATACATTTTTTTGTCTTAGTTTTATAGGTAAAATTCTGGAAAGCAATTTGATAGCCAAAGAGCTATCAAACTGTGCATACCCTTTGATCCAGCAGTCTCTGTATTGGGTCTGTATCCCAAAGAGATCACAAAAAAAAGAAAAAAGGACCTACATGTGCAAAAATGTTTGTAGCACCTTTTCTGAAGTAGCAAGAAACTGGAAACTGAGTGGATGCCCATCAATTGGAGAATGGCTGAATAAGTTATGGTATATAAATGTTATGGAATATTATTGTTTTATAAGAAACGGTCAGCAGGATAGTTTTAGAGAAGCCTGATGAGACTTACATGAACTGATGCTAAGTGAAGTAAGTAGAACCAAGAGAACATTGTACACAGCAATAACAAGATTATATGATGATTAATATCAGATATATGATTTCTGATAGATATGGCTCTTTTCAACAGCAAGGTGATTCGAATTAGTTCCAATGGTTGTATGATGAAGAAAGCCATCTACACCCAAAGAGAGGACTGTGGGGACTGAGTGTGGATCACAACATAATATTTTCACTTTTTTTGTTGTTGTTTGCTTGCATTTTGTTTCTTTTCTCATTTTTTCCTTTTTTAGTCTGATTTTACTTGTGCAGCATGGAAATATGTATAGAAGAATTCATATTTTGCATATGTGGGACTGCTTGCCATCTAGGAGAGAAACTGGGGGAAGGGAAGGAAGAAAAAATTGGAACATGGGGTGAATGTTGAAAATTATCTATGCATATTTTGAAAATAAAAAGCTTTAATATTTAAAAAAATCTTTCATAGGTGGAAATTAATACATCAATCATATTTGAAATAAGAGAGTTGGGTCAGAACATAAACTGCCCAATAAAAAAACTACCCAGAATGTCATTCTAGGCCTCTGCTATTTCATTTCTAAGATGGAGATAATAGTCATTGTGGTGAAAACAGAGGTCAAAAGATGTTGCTCACCAGCCATCAACAGCCCAGGTGTTCCTCAGAAGAAAAAAAATTTAAGTGTCAACTTGGTTCACAGCCAGTGAAAAGAAAAAGAACTTGACATTGTGGCTTATCATAACAAGTGGGTAAGAGATTAATGTTTGTTAGACATTTCCTGTTCTAGAAAAAATGTATTTATTCACTACTGAGAAATAAAAAGATAATAATGTATATCAGAATTGTAGATAAGGAAACATTTACTAGCCCACCTATATTTCTTACTAGTCCAGAGAACACAAATTAAAGTAATTCTTTATCATTCTCCAGTCACAACTATTATTTGCCCCAGGCAAATGGTGGGAATTATTTTTAAAAGTTTTGTTAATGCCTTTTTAAAAATACCTTTTATTTCCCTGATGTATGCTGCCCTCTCCTATTTAACCTTTCCTTTTAGTGAAAAAAAAGTTGAATAAAACTGACCTAGTCTAATAGCACAGGTAACATTCTGTGCTCTTTCTGTACTCTCCTCAATCAAGGGAAGGGAAGTATATTTCATTTTATTTATTGTCTTTTCATGTAACTGGTTATTTGCAAATCTGAATGAAGTACACATGTAATACTTTGTTCTTAGAAATAATAAAACCGATTGAAGGGGGGAAATTATTTGTATGGCTTAACAACATATATATCTATATATCAGTCAATAGAAAAAAAAATGTCACAGGCAGTTTCTGAACTGTCTTGTAAATAATACAATGCCATTCTCAATACTCAGTTGAATGATAAAAATCCAGCAGGCTTTAATAATCTTGAGTGACTCCATTATCTCTAGATCCTTGAGACTTTCAAAAGCCTGAGAATAGTTGCTAATAACTGTAAGGCACTTGTGGATTTAATACCTGGCAGAATATTCTACAGGGATCAGAGAATCAGAGACTCATAGATTTAGTTTTTATTTCTTGGAGACATAAGGTGAGGCTAGGGAATCTTTTCACCGCAGGCTTCTTCAGCATACTCAGGGACAAGCAATCAAAGAAACCATGCAGTAGGAATGTGTGGGTCCCTCTAACTCCACACCAAGTATGATGAGAAGAAGAAGAACAGTTTCCAACCCTATGGTGTACATAATTAAGAAACAGAAGCAAAAGCAGCAGGCAGGCCTTTCTGTTGTGTATTAACAAAGATCCCAGAATTTTTGAATTTGAGAGGGACTTGAGAAAACTTTTTAATTTTAGCAGTGAATTACTTAAAACCTGTGGCAATTATGTGGTATAGTGGTTAGAATTCTGGGCTTAGAGTTGAAAAGACCTAAGTTTAAATCATTTCAGACAACAGCCAGGTGATCTTGGATAAATCTCAGTCTCAGTTTCGTCATCTATAACATGAAGCATAAGATCTGATGACCCCTATCATCCTTTTTATCTCCAAATCTATGAATGACCCAGAGATTCCAAATGATTTCTCTAAGGTCTTATTGGCTAGATAGTAGCAGGATCAGAATCTTAGTCTTCTGGCTCCTATCCTATTGTTTTGAATAGACTATTTATAAATAGTAGTTTCTGGATGTGGCAGGTAAGAAGTGATGGGTACTAACAGTGAGAGGCTTTGCAAACAGTAGCTGTAGAGACAGATCAGCCTTTCAATATTTATAAAGGATTGCTCATCATACACTGGTTTTCTTCAGCCAAAATCACGTCACTCTTGAATTATGGACAACATGGAGCAGCACAAATACAATGTTCAGATGCTGCTGTGGGTGGTGCAGTAGTCAGGGTTATTGACTGCATATACTGCCATTGGGTTTACCCTACTCGCCCCCCCCCCCCAATCTGCCTTAGCAGAACTTCAATTTGTGCCTGGAAGGTCTATTTTATTGCCTGCCTTAATGACACAGCCCTCCCACCCACAAATCACAGCCATTCAGTTTCAATTTGTAGCTACTAGGAAAACTGTATTTTTACTCATTGCTAGCTGCCCATTTACCAAGCTGCAATATGGTTGAAAATGTATTTCCTGAGACTTACCAACTTCTCCTCTAAACTCTTAGGGTCCTCCCATTCTGCAAGTTCTTAGAGTTGGAAAAGACTTTAGGATCAAGGACTCCAACACCTTCTCAACTGGTAATCATGCTTAACCTCAATTTGAACACCTTCAGGGGGCAGGGAACCAACTCCAGATGAGACTAAGGTCTGGCAATATATTTCCGAAGACTGTCCCAATGAGTACAAAACTGAACCCCTCTTCCTTTCTAAATTTTTTTTTTATGTTATCCTTCATTTTCCTCCTCCAAATAGAGTGTAAATATTTGTTCTGGTTTGTCTTTATATTTTCAGTACCTAGGCACATATTAATAGTGTTTGTGGAATTATATGAAATTCCTAATTTTCCCAGTTCCTATCAAGAGTACCATATTTGATTTAACATCTACTGGTCATCCTGCCATCTGGGAGAGGGGGTGGGGGGTAAGAGGTAAAAAATTGAAACAAGAGGTTTGGCAATTGTTAATGCTATAAAGTTACCCATACATATAACCTGTAAATAAAAGGCTATTAAATAATAATAAAAAATAATCTTAGGGATGCCTTAGGGGCATTAAATATTTTAAAAAAAGAGTACTATATTTGTTTGTTTGTTTTTCCAAGTCACCGAGGTTGGAAGATCAGTGTCATTCTTGCTTCTTCCCTTTCTTTCATTTTTCTCATTCAAGCAGTTGCCAAGTCCTGTTTAGTATTTCTACAGAATATGTATTGTGTCTTTAACAATCTATGCCCTCTTTTCTTTTGAAATCTTTCATTCTTCCTTTTTCAGAGTCCTGGTTTTTCCTATCTCTAGGTTTTCTTCACTGTAGTTCATACTGCACACTATTCACAAGAGCTGGAAGGACTTTCCTTATTCATTAGAACTGAAATGTCATATAGCCAATGTGCCCATTTTATAATTAAGGTAGTGAGGATCCGGAGAGTTTAAATGATATCTCTAAGATTACACAGGTAGCAAGTAGCAGAGCCAGAATTTAAACTCAAGTCTTCTTGACTACACTACAGTAGGTATAATGAGAATAATATATTTGGACTCAGGTTCAAATCTCACTTTTGCCACTCCCTAATTTGTGTAACCCTGGATGTGCCACTTAACTTCTGAGGTCTACAGGTTCTGATCTGTAAAATATACTAACTGCACTAGATAGCTTTTAAGATCCCTTCCATTAAAAGGGCTTGAACTTCTAGATTCAAGATCATATAATCAATGATACGTGCCCTTCCTCATCTTCCTTAAAGCAGCAATTTTGAGATTATCTCATATGATCTTTTTTTTTCCCCAGTGATAGGAATGTTCTTTTTCTTTTTTTCATAATTATGACTTTTTACTGACAGAACCCATGCTGGGTAATTTTTTACATTATCCCTTGCACTCACTTCTGTTCCGACTTTTCCCCTCCCTTCCTCCACCCCCCTCCCAGATGGCAAGCAGTCCTATACATGTTAAATATGGCACAGTATATCCTAGATACAATATATGTGTGCAGAACTGAGCAGTTCTCTTGTTGCACAGGAAGAATTGGATTCAGAAGGTAAAAATAACCCGGAAAGAAAAACAAAAATGCAAACAGTACATTCATTTCCCAGTGTTCTTTCTTTGGGTGTAGCTGCTTCTGTCCATCATGGATCAATTAAAACTGAGTTAGATCTCTTTGTGGAAGAAATCCACTTCCATCAGAATGCATCCTCATACAGTATCATTGCTGAAGTGTATAATGATCTCCTGGTTCTGCTCATTTCACTCAGCATCAGCTCATGTAAGTCTCTCCAAGACTCTTTGTATTCATCCTGCTGGTCATTTCTTACAGAACAATAATATTCCATAACGTTCATATACCACAATTTACCCAACCATTCTCCAATTGATGGGCATCCATTCATTTTCCAGTTTCTAGCTACTACAAACAGGGCTGCCACAAACATTTTGGCACATACAAGCCCCTTTCCCTTCTTTAGTATCTCTTTGGGGTGTAAACCCAGTAGTAGCACTGCTGGATCAAAGGGTATACACAGTTTGATAACTTTTTGGGCATAGTTCCAAATTGTTCTCCAGAATAGCTGGATGTATTCACAGTTCCACCAACAGTGTATTAGTGTCCCTGTTTTCCACATCCCCTCCAACACTCATCATTATTTTTTCCTGTCATCTTAGCCAATCTGACAGGTGTGTAGTAGTATCTCAGAGTTATCTTAATTTGCATTTCTCTGATTAATAATGACTTGGAGCATCTTTTCATATGGCTAGAAATAGTTTCAATTTCTTCATCTGAGAATTGTCTGTTCATATCCTTTGACCATTTATCAATTGGAGAATGGCTTGATTTCTTATAAATTAGAGTCAGTTCTCTATATATTTTAGAAATGAGGCCTTTATCAGAACCTTTAACTGTAAAATGTTTTCCCAGTTTATTGCTTCCCTTCTAATCTTGTCTGCATTAGTTTTGTTTGTACAAAAACTTTTCAATTTGATATAATCAAAATTTTTTATTTTATAATCAATAATGATTTCTAGTTCTTCTTTGGTCATAAATTCCTTCCTCTTCCACAGGTCTGAGAAGTAAACTATCCTATGCTCTTCCAATTTATTTATAATCTCATTCTTTATGCCTAGGTCATGAACCCATTTTGACCTTATCTTGGTGTATGCTGTTAAGTGTAGGTCAATGCCTAGTTTCTGCCATACTAATTTCCAATTTTCCCAGCAATTTTTGTCAAATAGTGTATCTCATATGATCTTAAAAATGGATGGGATCTATAGAAAACTGAGTATAGACACCTGCCCAACACAAATATTTATGGTCATGCAGACTTTATTTTGTATTATATTTATGTATATACATATCTAAGACCTGAACGCAAGTCAACTCCTTGACACTGTATTACCAAGTTCTTATGACTTCTATGACTCTGGGCTGGTCACCAAACCTCAGTGACTTTGTTTCCTCATCTATAAAATATGGACAATGATGCTCATACTACACTATCCTACTTGCCAGGACTTTTGTAACAAAAGGACTCTATTACTTCAGAAGTTCTCCATTATCTAGTGAATTAAGTCTGACCTCCAGTACTTGGCCTTTAAAACTACCTACAACCTTTCTTTCTAGCCTTTTCAATACTCCTTTTTCTGTCCCCTACTTAAGAGCCAAAATGGCTATAACATCAGTCTTATCAATAAGATAATCCATTCAACAAGCATTTATTAAGTGCCTGACATTATAGTCTAGGGACTGTGCTAGTTGCTAGGAAAACAAAGACATTCCTTGCTCCCAAGAAAATTATTTCTCAGGTTTCTCATCTGAAAACTGGGGGGTTAGAGTAGATGCTCTATAAGGATCTCTCTATCTCTAAATGGAATCTGTGATCAATTTATGTATATCTATATATCAAACATGTACAGACTAAATAGGAGAACACCAGCAACCAAGGCAATAGACCTCTTGTAGGAAGAGACATTTAAGGGGAGTTGGGAAATAAGGAGAGAGTCCATCAGGCATAGGAATCAAGCAAGGCAAAGGCATGTAGAATGACAGTCATTTTGACTGTACTGTGAGTATGTGAAGAGAAGTAATGTGTAACAAACTTGGAAAATTAAGCTGGAGCCAGATTGTGAAGATCTTTAAATAAATGTTAACGATGTTTGCATTTTATCTTAGATGGAATAAGGGAACCACTAGAATTTCTTGGTTAGGGAGTTATATGGTCATACTTGTACTTTCAGAATATCAATTTGGCAGCTGTGTGTGGAGGATTGAATGGAAAGAAGGAAGACTTGGAGCAGGAAGAGTAATTAGCAAATTAATGCAGTTCAGGTGAGAAGTGAATAAGGCCTGAACTAGGGTGGTGTCCACATCTGTTCTTTGTTTGTGCTATTTTTTATGCCTAGAACATCTTCCTTATCTTGGGCAGGATCCTTTTAAAACCTTCAAGGTCAGCTCAAATATGATCTTCCTCCATAAATCCTTACCAAAGTATCCTTAGATGGAATAAAGGATAGAATGCTGGCCTGGAATCAGGAAGACTCATGTTTCTGAATTTAAATCTGGCCTCAGATATTAAAATAGTTTTGTGATCATGGGCAAGTCACTTAACTCTGCTTGCCTCACTTTTCTTATTTGTAAAATGACTTGGAGAAAGAAATGGCAATCAATCTACTATCTTTGCTAAGAAAACTCCAAATGGAACCAGAAGAGTTGAACACAACTGAACAACAATAAATGTCCCTAGTCAGAAATAATAATTAATAAACATTTATTAAGCACTTACTATGTGCTAGATATTGAGTACTGAGGCTACTAAAAAGGGTAAAAGACAGTCCCTGCCCCTAAAAACTGCACAATTTAATATGATCCTTTCATCTTTCTCTTATTTCTCTTCTTGATGCATATCTCTTTTAATAACTGATAGCAATTCACTTTCTATTATATTTACTGGCATAAATGTTATTATAACACTTGCTGAATTATGAACTCTTTCATTCGGCTGAGAATATAATCATAGAACCTATAGAGAACTAAGGGAATCAAGAGATTTAGGTTTAATCTAAGGACTGCTAGAATATCTTATTATGCGTTTAAATACGGTGCTGCTGCTGCTGCATAGAGTCAATTGTCAAATGGTTGTAGGTTGAACTTTTTTCATACTTTCAGCATGTGTCACCTCTTTAAAGATAGCTCCCCAAGTTTACAACCTATTTTGTAAAACAGGACTTCCTTTTAGTGGCTA
Source organism: Sarcophilus harrisii (assembly GCF_902635505.1). Lineage (NCBI taxonomy): Eukaryota > Metazoa > Chordata > Mammalia > Dasyuromorphia > Dasyuridae > Sarcophilus > Sarcophilus harrisii. The sequence goes on from NC_045429.1 coordinate 280,794,148, forward strand.
ACCCTAGCTGTTTCGAGCTTTTAATTTTTAGATGTGGACATCTGAAGAACTTCATGTGATTTTATGGACTTTGATCTAGTGCTCTCTTGGCTCTTATCTTCCTGCTCTGAAGAATCCTAATTCTTTCCTAATTCTCCTGTGAAAGTCTTTGTGGCGGTTACTGAGTGGCAAAGTGTGAAGTTCCTGGAGAGCAAAGATCTTCCTGGTTTCTTACTTCTTGTATCCCTTCCAAGCTTGTAGTTAGTACTCTCCTTTGCATGTGACAGCTGCTCGATAAATACCTGTTGTTTGATTGACAGCCTGGTAGGAAAAAGCACTCATCTTTCCTATGGTCACAAGATCTGGCTGCTTCCAATCTAGCTGCTATTCACTGTTTGATTCTGGGCAAATCACTTAAAAAGATCGATGAGCTTCAATTTTTTTTGAAGAATTTATTTTTCCCCCCAAATAGATTAGGACTAATCCATTATTTACTCACCTCATAGGGCTATTGTGAGGAAAACAGTTCTTCACCGTGGAAATAATGTATACACTTGAGCTCAGAGAGTTTACAAGGAAGGAACAGTCATTAGAAAAGAAGGTACTTCCTTCTGGATTCAAAACCTCCAATTAGCCAAATAGTTACTAAGTATCCCTTGGCCCCTCCAGGAGGCAGAGGATTTCTGGGTGCTGAGCCGGGCAGCTTTGACTCTCCAGGATGGTTATCTAAAGGGTGTCCAGGTAGTCGCTTAGGGACGGAAGCACTCTTTTCACACTTCACCCCTCCACTTTACCCTTCCATCTTCTGGGCCGTTTTCATGGCCAGATGGAGGGGAGAGGCAGGAGTGTCCGGCGCTAGGGAGGAAGGGAAATCCTGCCCTAACAGAGTGAGTGGTTTGTAGCGGTCCTCCCGGAGGGATGGCCGAGGGGGTACGGGGGCGTCGAAGGGCTCCCGCCCTCTAAGCTGGCGGGGGTGGCGATTGGGTCCGGTATAGAGAAGACACGTGGGCTGCTGGGGCTCGGGCAAGTGGAGAGTTCGGGGAGGGAGGGGAGAAAAGGACTAGACAAGAAAGAGTGGAGGCGGCGCCTTATTTGCATAGGCCGCGCGCGGGTGGCCAATCGGAAGAGGCGGGGCGGCGGCCCGCGCGCCTTTCAGGAGAGGACTGATAGGTTAGGGGACCTATTGGAGGCCGGTCCTGCGGCTGTCGGAGGCGGGGCGTCGCTCCGCGCTGCCCTGTGTAAGTGTGTTGGGGGGAGTGGGTGGAGGAGGTGGGAGGGGTGGGGGACTGCGACCGGCTCTTGGGCTCTGCCACTCAACGGCGGCGGCGCACCGGCGCGCGGGCTAGCGCTGGGTACGGGGGCAAGCGGGCTGGCGAGCGAGGAGCTCAGCGGCAGGTAGCGTGGCTGGGGCAGAGATTGTGGGGATGGAACCTGGAGGAGGAGGAGGAGGAGGAGGAGGAGGAAGCAGCGACTGTCTTGGAGGCTTGGGATCGGTATCAGGTCCGGGGACACCCCCCCCCCCCTTCCCCAGGGCAATTCCGCCTCTTCCCGGGCCACCCCTGCTGAGGGAAGCCGCTCGTCCGGTGCAGGGCAGGGGCCGTGAGGTGAAGTGAGCTGGGCGCGCCGCGTGGGTGCGCTTCCTACCTCGTGTGTGTTTGTGTGTGTGTGTGCGCGCGCGCGCGCCCGCGCACTCTCCCCTGCGTCTCGCGCCTCGGTGACCCTAGTGAGCCGGAGGAGGCAGAGACCCATCCCTCCCTGTGCCCTCCCCGACCCCCATCCTCGCATCTCCGTGGCCCTCAGATTTGCTCCCGCTGTTCCTTTCCCAAAGGTGTTTTTTAGGGAGGGAAGGGAAGGGGGGAGAGTTTAACACACTCTGGAGATTTTCTCTCCTTTTCTTCTTACTTCCTATTCCCTGTTTCTTTTTTCCCCACGAGAAGCAGATGACAGGTTGTTCTGGGCTTGATTCTTTCTGCCTTTTTTTTTTTTTTGTTGTTGTTGTTGTCGTTGTTATTGTTGTTGTTGTTTCTTTCATTCGGTTTCTGACAGATCTCGATTCCAAACGTGTCTTTCTTCTCTTCCACCCGTTGCAGGAATTTGCCTATCTGGATGACCAATGTCCAGTGCTGTTGTCTGTTCAGCCAGAGGCTTGGGGAAGGATCTTATCAGATCAGAACTCTTTGTGAGGTAACGAGTGTGAAGTTCGAGTGTAAGAATTTACATTTTCCCGAAGCTGGAAGAGAAAACCGCACTTTCCTATTTATTGCACTTGAGAAACAGAAAGTTGGGAACTGTAGAAGTGAACTGAGAATTGAGAAATATGTCGGTACTAATTACGACTGTAATTTAAGATTTCCTCACTTTCATTGATTTCTGGGACTGTGTCATAGTTCAGAAGTAATTTCCTTGAAGTTAGCCAGAGCTTTGGGTTATTACTTGCTAGTCCTACTTCTGCTCTTTGTCTCTTTTGTCTCCCTAGCCTTCCCAAAGATCTCTTTTGGTTTAGTGTTTCCATAGTATGTGAGGTATATACTGTTAACCTTCTTAATTATTATTTCACCTGTCTTGTAGTGAATACTACCACCATATTATAACTGGAAGAGAAAATCAGTGCTTTTGCACATTAAAATGATGTTGAAAAGTAACTGCACTAATGATCTTTAGTACTCTAGTGGTATATGAAAGAATTTTTCATTCTTTGTGAGAGAAGAAATGTCATGACTGGGCTGATTCTTCCTACTATATTAAAGTAGTGGTTTCCCTGTGACTTTAATCCTCACACAACATACCACTCAAAGATGTTCTTATGTTAGAAAATTTGAGATAGAATTGTACAAATAACCTACTTTTAATTAGGTAATGACAATTTTGTCTTTTAGTCTTTGGGTAAAGAGTAGTATAACACAAATTTTTGGAAAACCATACATAGACAGCATTAAAAGTCTAGGTACTTTTAAGTATAGATCAATATTCTAGTTCTGTCCTTTGGTTTAAGTAGATTTGATCAGGGAACATTTTGGCATAGAGATAAGGAAATATTTAGCTGGGAGGTCTCCTTGAGCCTGTAATATTCTTAGAAGAATGGTAGTGACTAACTTATTTTATTACTTAAAGATTGCCTTAAGGAGGAAATACTATGGGAATTATTTTGTGCTCCTGATAAGTTTCTATATATATTTTGTGACTTTAGCATAATGGAAAGCATTTAGCTTCTAGTTGAATTCTGCTTCATGTTTTTCAGCTGGATTTTGAATTCCTTTTTCAGTTTTAAGTTTTCATAAGGTTTAGCTTTATCTGATTAGCTTTCTTTGCTTCTTTGAGGAAAAACCTACAAGAATTATTATTATTTTGGTTGGCTTAGACTTTTTTTTTTTTTAAACCTTTTGATTTGGATCATTACAAAGAAACCAGTGTAGTTATTTAAAAGTGGTAGGGCACAGAAGGGAATGGAAGTAGAGGACAAAGTATCTAGGAAATGATAGTATATTGATGAGAAATGAGTTACTGTTTCCAATAGTATATCATATGCATGTATGTATAAAAAATTGAGTTTGTGGAAATAGAGATTAAAAAGTCTTTGGCAGGTAATAGAGTAGATTTTATTTAAATTACTTATCAAGTAGACTTGGATATATTCACATTTCTTAAAATATGTTTTTATATTATAAACATAGTATATCTTTATAGCTCAGCTGTAAGTTTCATTCTTAGAAAGGATACTTTAAGAAAGTTTTTAATTTTGATCTTTTTCAGTTTAATTTGTAAGCTGAATGAGGAGTTAATTTTTTTTCCCTGAACTTAAAGTGGCCATTTATAAAGTATTGAGATAATTTAAATAGAATATTTAAAAAATCCTTGTGGACAATCATTACAAATAAATATATTCTTCCAAGTTTCTCTTATTTAAACTGTAAGCATCTATTCTGATTTTTTTGTTTGTTTTTCTTTGTTTGTTTTGCCTAGAAAATCAGTATATCTTTATTTGAATTTTTTAAAAATAAGCATACTATTTCAGTCAGATCAATATTAGAAACTCAAAATAGTGTAGTTATATATACACAAATTTATTTATTGTCCCCTCCCCATTCATTCATAGTCTGGGAACCCAATCAGATTAAACTATTAATATTGTCCTTGATTTGTAAAATTTCTCTGAAAAGTTCATATCACTATATTATCTTAGTATGTTGCATAATTAGAATATAGCCTTTATTTCATGGTGCTTCAAGCTCTCCCTTATTAAAATGATCAATATATAAACTTTTAAAATTCAAGCTTATTTTAATTTTAAAGCCTATTTTTAAAAAATCTAAATTTTAAAATTCAATTTTAATTTTCTTGTTTTTTCCCCACTTTGTTAAGACATGAACAATACTTAATTATATATCAGATTCCAAACTATGCACAAACTGAATTATTGTAACACCACATACTCTATAAACATTTCTAATTTTAAATACATTATTTTCTTAGCTAGTTTTCCTTCTGAACTAATCTCTGCCTTTTTATGAATTGTTATTGATCTGCAACTTTCATTTCATCTATATAAGAACTCTTAAGGAAATTCTGTTTATCAACGCAGATAGCTTTGTATTGGATAATCTTAAGAAAGTTTCCTATGGTACAAAGAAGTTAAAGTCATACAGACAATATATTTCAGAGGTGGTTGAAAACCCAGAGTTTCTTGAATTGATATTGTCTGCTAGATAATTTCTTAAGAGTAGGGACCATACTTTTCTCATTTATCTTTGTATTTTCAGGAACCTCATTGTTAAATTAGAATAATATAATTATAGTTTTAGAGTCCAAAGGGACCATAATGGCCATTTAGTCTAATCCTCTCATTTTACTGGTGGGGAAACTGAGGCCCACCCAGGTTTATTTAATTGCAATATATATATATTGAATGCTTCCTTCAATATAAAAGATGAAGTATTCATTATCAAAGATGAAGTACCTTTATTACTTATTAAAGTCATTATGCATAACAACTTCTTGTTAAATCATTTATCCAGGAAATAATTTAATTCTTTGAGTTTATAATATTTCAGAAATTGTATAAAATTTATAATCTAACTTAGTGATAACTTAATTTTCCATTTATACCTATTACATATGTGGCTTTCTTGTACAGTGATAAGTCTTCAGTATATGTCTAAATCGAATAGTATAATTAGTAGCAGGCCAAAAATTCTTAAGTTTAATATTCAATTTATTTGATTATTCTATATCTTATTTTCATATCCTAAAAAATCAGTCCTGTATTGAACTTTTTTTCTAGATATATTTATAAAAGCATAAAGACAAATAAATTTTTTTATGGATAGAGATTATTAACTTGTAAGTTGTTATGAGTATATGTTTATAAGAACATAAAGTGCTAATCTGTTCTTTTTCTAAGGTGTCATTTACAGATAGAACAATTTTTAACTTTCCAGAAGTGTAAGACCTGCCCTGCCCAAATGATGTAGGCTATATAGTTTATAGCATCATAACTTGTTTTTTTTGTTGCCAAGTCTTAGGGGATATTCTGCTTATTTAAAGAAGATTGAAAAAAAAAATGGATAAAAATCCAGTACCATAGAAGAATTTAAACATTTTTGTAGTTGATTATTAAAATAATTTTACTCAAATTGAATTGTAACATATTTCATATACATTAGGCTTTTAATTTTCAGGGTTTTTTAAAAGTGTAAACTTTATTTTTTTATTGTAATTTGTGACCAGTTAAATAAAAGCAATTGAGAATGCAATTTTTTCTGTAATATTTTTTCTTTTCAAAAAATATGTAGCCTTTTGAACACTTTTGATCTGGACATAAGACCACAAGAGGGAGTTTGCATAGCTATAGATGTTATGTCTATTTTTCTACAATTGAGATAGATGAGAGAGGAAGAGGTTTAAAAAAATTTGGAATAAAAATGAAACTTAAAGGGAAGAAGGCAGAAGATAGTGAAGAATCATTAATTATTCTGATTCCTTTTGAACTATTCACTTTTTTACTACCCTGATAATGAAATTTTCTGGTTACATCTTGTGTAATCATTTAAAAATAACAATTATTGTGGAATGAAATATTGACTTATAAGTAAGCAATCACATATGTGAAAGATTAAGGATCACAAAAATAATTAGATTATTTTGAAACGAAGAAGTGTATAGCCAGATGAAAGTGTGGTTTAATTTTGTTTCCCAAATTATTCATTAATGAAGAATAAAGGAAAATCAATGAAGATTGCTTTTTTCAGTTATAAACATTAACTTCTAAAGGAAAGGTGAAACTTCTAGACTTATTGGTAACATTCTGCTTGAAGCCTGATATTCAGCAAGTGTTTATTAACACATTTTATATATTTAGTACTTTGCCTAGTGAGACAAACAAAAATGAAACAAGTTCTTGATTTCAAGCTGCTTATATTCTCTGGAAGCAACATATGTATTTAATAGTTTATGTAATATTTAATATGTATGGGACTACCTGCCATCTAGGGGAGGAGGTGGGGAGAAGGAGGGGGAAAATTGGAACAGAAGTTTTTGCAAGGATCAATTTGAAAAATTATTCATGCATATGTTTTGTATATAAAAAGCTATAATAAAAAATAAAATTTAAAAAAAATAGTTTATGTAAGGCGTGTAGATAGGAATTACAAGGTAGTTTGGAGAGAAAGTACTAGCAACTGAGATGATGAGGAAAGGTATCACATAGGAGTTGACAGCTGAGCTGAGTTTTAAAAAGCCCAAGGGATTCTAAGGGGAGGATAAGCTGTATTCTAGGAGTCAGGGACAACTAGTGTAAAAGCATCTAGACAGGAGCTAGAATGTCATGTCTGAGGCAAGAAGTCCAATTTGTCTGGACAGAAATTATGTATAATGAGCCTGGACAAGTGATTTGGAAGTCAGATTGTAAAGGACTTTTAAGTTCCAAAGAAAAGAGTTCACAATTCATGAGAAAGCTGGAGAAAAGGCCCACTCCTTTTTTCCCTGGAAATGGCCAAAAACTGGGCTAAATTTTTTAGATTAATCTCAACTTCCAAAATTATGTATGTTTTTTATTGCACTGTGGATATAGAAAGCAAGTTGAATTGAAAACTTCAAATTATAAGGCATATTTTAAAACTAAAAATGTTTCTGCTTCAGGTTTAGAAATTCTACTACTGTTGGGAAGGGGAGGTCCAAAGGATTATAGATGCTTTTATGATCAAGCATGTGCTGAGTGAGGATGGAATGTTCTTTTATGTATATTAAATATTAACCAATAAAATGATTCCCATGTTTAACTTTCAAAACACAATAAAACAAAATATACAGCATTGGCATGTAGTTTTTGGCTCCAGTTCAGAAAGTCATTCATTCATTAGGATAATAGTAATTGATTGATAAACATTGAAATTTTATTTAGGGAGACAGCATATATGGTACAGTGGCCTGAAATTGGGAGGAAGGAGAATTGGGCATTAATCTCCTTATACCAGTGATAAACTGGGCCAGATCACCTCAACTCTCTGGGTCTATGTCTTCTCATTTGTATAAAGAGAGGGTTGGGTTAAATAATGATCCAATCTGACTCTCTCAATATATGGTGCTCTGGTCTTGTGAATAGGACAATTTGTTGAGGAGGATCTGGGGAAATTACCCATAGAAAATAATTAATTGTATGGAAACATACTAGAAATTGCCCATGTTCCACATGGAGTAGCTAGATGGTACAGTGGATAGAATACTGATCCTGGAATTGAGAGACCTGAATTCAAATATAGCCTCAGATACTTGCTAGCTGTATGACCGTGGGTAAGTCACTTAATCCCAGTGGCCTCATGCCCCACCCAAAGAGAAACAGGTGTCTAAACAAGGCTCAAAATTCTGTAATAAGAGAAGAATGATAGTCTTCTGTGATACGTTAATTTGTCTTCCTTGGTTCTCTCTTCCTACTCCTTATTAGCTATTTGTGGTTTTGCCACTTTGCTCTAAAATTTGATGAAATTTTTTTGGCTAGGAGTGTAATTGACCCAAGGCAGAACTGACAGTTAAACTTTTTTTTTTCTCTTACAAATCCTAGTTATGTCAGATTCGTGTGACTACTAAGTACTAAGTGGAATACAGACATGAACAGTCCCTCTGTCATGAATCTTCTAGACTAAAGAGATTAGATAAATATATTACTGATTGATTTTCTGGTGGTGCTGTTTATCCCTATTTGGTGGGAAAGATTGGTACTTATAAGCTGTATTGGTTTAGGAAAGTGCTAAACTAATAATTATGGCAGCCTACTTTTGATGAAGCATAGAACAGAGGAATCTTATGACTATATTTCTGAGATCATTTAGTTATAGTTAACCCTGTGGTCTAAAGTAGAGTAAATAAATTTAATTGTACTACTTTAAAAATTACAATTAGAGAAGGTTAAATTAAAAATTTTTTTCCTATATAAGTTAACTTCTGGATATTCTTTACAACACAGATAAACTATCTATTTAATTTTTCTGACTAACTTATCAGCTATCTCAGAACAACTGATTTGGTTATTTATATACCACAATAAATTGAAGTATATGTTGGTGACGGTCTTGAGAGGACAACTAACTATTCCTTATTAAGTAGATTAATAATCATGGTTATTTGGGAAATATTTTTCCAGCTATATTGATAAGAGAAGAATCATCATCAAGAAAATAGATCTATAAAATTATTATATTAATAACTAAGGTAATAAGCCTATAGTTTTGGGTTATGTTTCTTCAGTTGCTGTTAGTTCTTTGAACAACTCATTAAGGAGTAAAGTGACAGTTTGTTCAAGAGATTATTTTACTTGCAGACAAGTTATCTTTTATTTTGAGGTAATTCAATCATTTTCTCCTCATAAGATAATAACATTTGTAACTTATAAGTAAAACTCTTAAAAGCATTGTATATAAATGTAAACCATTATTATTACTTAATGGAAAACAAATTTTATGAAATCTAATCAAATCCATTTGAAATACATTTATCTATAATTATTTTGTTTAAGATGCAGACTTGATTATATAAAAATATATTTTTGTCTGCTTTAGTATGGTAGAATTAAGCTGATTTGTGCAGATATTTAATTGAAACAACTCACTTTGGTCAAATATTGGTCATTGCTGCTAATTGTCTTTAGCAATTTTTTTTCTTCTTAAATCATATCCTGAAAAAGAACAATTAAATATTTTTGTATACTTATTAGTTTATAATGAATTATTAGAAAGAAGAAAACACTTGCAAAAGTCAGAAAAAGAAGCAGTTGCTTTTAAAAGCTGGATTATTTTTCAGTAGTGACTGGGTGTTTAAAGTAACATCCACCAGTTTGGAATCATAGAATCAGGTATTTAAAGTTGGAAGGGACTTTAAAAGTTTTTGGATTCAATACTCTTGTGAGACTCAGGGAGGTTGTGACTTGTCCCATGGTCACTCAGCCAGTAAATATCTAGGCAGGGTTTGACCTCAGGTCTTCCTGATTTCCAAGTCCTGCACTATCCCATTATACTGTATTGCATTTTGCATTTATTTGTGCTTAAACTACTACTGTATTGCTTCATGGTAACATGGAAATGAGCTTGGATTTTAAAAGATTGCGCTGTGAGAGCATAAACCTAGAAGGTCCTACAAAATAGGAAGTTTTGAGTACTGACTTATAGCTATAACTTTACATGTTCCTTGCTTGAGGACCAGTCTCTCTAAATTGAGCGAGACTTTGTCTAGAAAATTTGCCACTTGATGATTTCTTTTCAACTAAAGTATCTAATAAAGGCTATTTAATAAAAGATCTGTTGATTGGAGTATCTATAGTGAGGATCTTGGACATTTTGAAGTAAATTTCTCTTAAATTTCATCAGAAAACAGCCAGCTTGTAAAAAAAAAAAAAAATTAATCCTTTAGGGTTAACAAAGTCTCTTTTCTTTGGGTAGTTATATGCCCTCCTTGTAAAGGACAGCCACTTCTCTGTTGGCCTATTGATAATTTAGAAGATAAGTTTCTCAGAGTTATTTGAATAGAGAGATTAAGTAATTTGCTTAAGGTCGTATAGCTGTTAAGTGTCAAAAACTGGATTTGAATTCTGATCTTTCTAATTCCAAATCCAACATTGACTAGAACCCCAGTACTCTGTAACTTGCATGTAATAGACAATAAATGTTTATTTAATTGAATTGTTGGGGGGGGGGAAGATGTATAAGCCTATTTTGAGGGAATGAGTGAAGCTTATGTTTAGCTACATGCTTGGTTGCCTCTTTAGCAATTAAAAATTTTTTTTTGTTCATATCTTTTGTTTTTAATCATCATTCAAATTCCCCATGTGTCTTTCTCTTCCTAAATTTTCCCGGAGAGCCTAAGGATGTAGCAAAGGATTTTTTTTTAAAGGAGGAAGAAAATAAAATCATCAAAACTGATCAACATTTAAAAAAAAAATCTGATGCTATATGAAAGTGGGGAAGGGAGAGGTGTTTTCTCATATTTCTTCTTAGAGACCAAACTTGGACCTTTATAGTCTCACAACATTGAGTTTAATTGTTTTGTGGTCGTTTCTTTCATTTACATTGTTTTTATTATTATATATTTTGTTTTTCTGGTTGTACTTATTTTACCAAGCTTGAATGAGTTCATTATCTTTTCATTGATCCTATGTACATCATATTTGTCAAAATATTCCATTACCTTTTTGTGCCACAATTTGTTTAGCCAGTAGGTAGGTGGTTTTTTCTTTCCAGTCCTTTGCTAGCAGAAAATGTACTGCTGTCAGTATACATTGATCCTTTCTTTTTGCCATTGCCTAAGTAGACATTTATACCTAGCCATATAATTTGAGTTAAAGTGTATGGATATTTTAATCACTTTGCATAATTCCAAATGGATTTCTTTTATACCCTATTAATTCACTGGCTCCTCCTCCAACAATAGATTAGTATGCCTCACAACAGCCTCTCCAATACTGATTATTCCTGCCTTTTGTCATTTTTGCTAATTTGCTGAATGTAAGATGAAACCTCAGGCTTGTTTTGATTTCTATTTATTTTATTAGTAACTTGGATCATTCTTTTATTATTATTATTAATATTAATTTGCTGTTATTGCAATTCAGATTTTGAGAACTGTTCATACCTTCTGATTACTACTAGAACAGCATTTAATCATATATTTTGTTGTTTTATATAGCTTGGATACCAAACCAAATCCACTATTTAATAGAAAGACTTTTTTTTACCCAATTAATCGTTTCTTTTATGCTGAATTAATTTATACAAAAGCCTTCCAATTTCATGTACTCAAAATTTCTATTTTATCTTTTGTTATTTTCTCTATTCCTTATTTGATTAAGAAATCAACCTCTATCCTTAACACTTATGGAGAGTTAATCTGCTGTCTTCTAATTTTTTAGAATTTTTAAATTTTTTAATATTTGGATTACCTCTTCATTTTGAATTCATTGTGGAATAGTAAAAGATTTAGTCTTTATATTCAAAGTTTAAAGAATAATCTATTCTTGACTTCAATTGTCATTTCTATGAAGATACTAAATCTTTAGATTATTAGTATCTTTTGAGCTTCTAATCTCAATTTCCTGGTTGACATTTCTAAACCAGATTCTACCAGCACCTGAAATTGAATCAGTTAGAACCTGTCATCTCTTCTATTCCCATCCCCTCAAATTAAGATGAAACTTGGATCTTTTTGTCCTCATTTTTCTGTATTAGTGATACTATTATTCTCCTAAAAACTTAGATTTGAAATCTTTGTCATCTTTTACTTTTTTCTCACCTCCCAGATCTAGTCAATAACCAATGGATCATATGTACTGTTTTATTTCTTATTTCTATTTTTAATGTCATCATTGTGCCTCACATCTTTACAACTCAAAGATATCCCCAGATCACCATTATATTTATGAACTTTTACATTAAGCAAAATTATAAAATCAAGATGTTTGTGGCATAGTGGAAAAAGCTTTGGAGACATATAAAGAACCAATTCAAATTTAGAAGAACAAAAGCCATTCCCTAACAGGTAAATGGTTGAAGGCCATAAACAGACAGTTTTTAGAGGAAGAAATCCAAGTTATCATCCAAGTTATGTATAAGTAGAAAAATGCAAATTAAAATCATTCTAATGTTCCACCTTACACCTTAGATTGGCGAAGGTGATGAGGAAAATGACCATTTGAGGAGTAGCAGGGAAGTAGGTAGAGGTATAAATCGGTCTAGTCATTCCAGAAAACAATTATTCTTTATATGTTTGGTTGGAATTCATTACTGAATTTTTCTAGTCCTGGTGATTTTTTCTTAGCTCATTGCTGGGTTGTTCAATTTCTTGTTTTGAGATAGGGTTATGTAAGTTTTTATTCCTTCTTGTTAAGCTGGACAATTTATAATTTTTGTAAGTATTCATCCGGTTCACTTAGATTGTTAGATTGATTGGCATATGTATAAATAATAATCATTTCTTGACTTATGGCCTATGGCCCAACAAAATCAGAGAAAGAAAAAAAATCCATATACAAAAGCAAAACTTTTTATTTAAAGTAATAAAAAGGGATTGCCCATCTATTGGAGAATGGCTAAAAGAGGACAATGGGGAAAATATATTTTTTATTCTATTTCTACATGATTTTGATTTTTCCATTTGGTCTCCATGTTTTAGAATATTTTGCTCTTTGTAACTTGGAAATTATGAATATTTGGTATGGCAACATTTGTTAAAATATTGTTCTTAAATTTTTATGGATCAGTATTATCTGGATGATTATTGGCAATAGTTTGTGATTTTTTTGTAGTTTGTATTTGTGATTAGGAAGTTTGTCATCTGTTGTGAAGGATCACAGATTATAATACAGGCATTATTCTCATCAACTGATGGTGTCTTTCTAAGTATTTGGTAGGTGCTAAATTTTTGCAACCTCATATGAAATTTTGCAATTTCTATTTTTTTCTTTTATTTTCTGCACTGATCAGAAAGTCTGTTGTAACTATTATGTAATTTCTGGTAATAATGACTTGGTCCTCAATGGCTATTAAGTCAATCCATAATCATCTAATAGGCACTGGGGATACAAAAAGAGACAAAATACAGTCCCTGGTTTCCAAGGAATCTACAGTCTAACAAGGGAGAAAACATGCAAACAAATATATACAAGTTAAGTTCTATACAGGATAAATAAAAGAGGAATTGGGGAAAGCTTCCTTAGCAAGTGTGGTTTTAGTTGAAATTTAAAGCAAGCCAGGGAGAATGTTCCACCATGGGAGATAGCTAGAGGGGGAAAAAATGCTCAGAGTGAAGAAATGGAGTGTCTTTTTTTTTTTTTTTTTTTTGTATGTAACAGCCAAGAAGTCAGTGTCACCAGATTGAAGAGTACATTTGGGGGGAAAGAAAAAGTAAAGTGCAAGATGATTGGAAAGTAGATTAAAATGGCTTTGAATGCCAAACAGAACATTTTGTATTAACTACTTTGTTTTTGGTAGAAACATCTGCATGATTCTACTATTTGTTTGAGATTTTATTGGCATATTGTTGATAAAGTTCATGTGGATTATATCTTTAGGGGCCTTTTTGATTTTGCTCTTGGATGTTAGCCATTTTATGGTTTAGATTATAGATTATATGTGCATAGCTGTTTCCATGGTTTTTCCTCCATTATATTGTGATCTTGTTAAGGGAAAGGATTATTTTCTTTGTATCTCTACTGCCAAGCACAGTATCTGGCATATAATAGGAGTTTAATATATGCTTATTAGTATTTCTTTAACAGTCTTGGGGTGATAACTCTGTATCATGTTCATACTATTCTGTGGAAATTTTTCGGATGTTTTCTAAATTTATTGTCAGCTTTATTGTGTATATTTAGAGCGGTCTGGCTTAGGTGTTATTCTGAATGGCTTCTTCCCATTAAGCTTTGACTTCAGGATGCCATTAAGTCTTTTGATATATACAGCCACAGCTTTCTTCTTGATAGTACTTTGCTCGAAGTGTCTTGGCTGAAAAAAATCAAGATATCTGTAAAGATATCAAAAATTAAAATAATACCTTCTTCCATTAGTTCAATTCACCCTCTAAATATCACTGTCTTTCATTAGTTCAGTTCAGCATCTAAATTCAAGTTCAAACTTTCAATTTCTATTTTTCCATGATATGCATTAATAATTTTATTTTTAAAAATGGTTTTATTGAATGAAAATGACATCTAATATTAGAAAAAGTTTCTATGAGATGAATAATGTTTTTCAGTGGATCATATATCTTTTTTTTTTAATAGCTTTTTATTGACAGAACATATACATGGGTAATTTTTCAACATTGTCCCTTGCACTCACTTCTGTTCCAACTTTTCCCTTCCTTCTCTCCACTCCCTCCCCTAGATGGGAGTCTCACACATGTTAAACATGTTAAAGTATATCTTACATATAATATATGTGTACAGATCTGTACAGTTCTCTTGTTGCACAAGAAAAATCATATTCAGAAGGTAAAAATAACCTGGGAAAAAATAAAAATGCACATAGTCCACATTCATTTCCCAGTGTTCTTTCTCTGGGTGTAACTGTGGATCATATATCTTGATGTCTTCCTTGTATATTAAGTCATCAATATGATGTTTAGGTATGATATCCATCCTCCTTGACTTGGAAGCCATATTTAGTTATGCTAGAAATATGGGTTATTATAATTATTTTCTATAAGAAAAATGACTAGTCAGCTAGGTGGCACAGTAAGGCCTGGAGTCAGGAACATTCATCTTTCTGAATTCAGATTTGGCATGAGATGTTTGCTATCTGTGTGACCCTGGACAAGTGACTTTACTCTGTTTGTCTCAGTTTCCTCATCTGTAAAATGAACTGGAGAATGAAATGGCAAATCACTCCATTATCTTTGCCAAGAAAATCCCAGATCTTGTCACAGAGTCAGGCATACTGAAAAGTGATTGAAAACCAAAATTACTGGGATCTGTAGGGGGCACTGAAAGCAGCTTTGCTATATTTTTAATTTGATTCTAAATGTCCATGTTTTTTTTTTTTCCAAACTCCAATATCCGTTGCTCCCAAATTTCTAGAAATTTATTATCTCTAATCTTCAGTGGATAAATGGGTTAGTAGTTTTTATTATACATATTTTGTTGTTTATTATAAATAATTTTTCATTTATTATAAATTCTTATAGAGAAATCTTTTTTTTTTCAGTATTATAGACTATATACTTAATGTTGTTTGACCTTTACCAATTCATCAGTCTTATAAGCTAGCTAATTTTTCTTCTGCATTTCTTTATAGTAACTTGGTAATCAAACAATACTTAAGTTAGTATAAATTTGCTACAGGATTGTTATTTACTGTTTTGGGGGAAAAGATTGTTTTTTAACTCTTCAGTTTTGTTTTATTTTTGCAAACTGTAGTGTTTATTTCTGGGTGTTAGGAACAGAAAAAATGGTGGAGGAAATAGAATGGTTTACCCATGCATAGGAGCTGAATAACAAAGCTTTGACTGTACTTGCTCTATCAGTCTCATGGGACCAAAAGAAAGGAAGAGAGCAAATTATTTTATAAAGGACCTTTAAAAAAAAAAAGGTAAAGTGCAATATAAATCACAGTAATATATTTAGCATTATTGTTAGGGACAAACTCTTATGGTAGTTATGGCTGTTTCTCTCATGAAATCACTATCTACAAAATATTTTATTGATATCACTTGTCATTACATAATTTTCATTTCTAAATGTATTCCTTCCCTTCCTTGCCCAATGTGCCATCCTTTATAACAAAGAATAAAATAGAGGGAGGAAAAAATTGCATAAAATCATGACTCTTATGTGCACATCAACCAAATTTGACAGTATATACAGTGTTGTATATTCATAGTCCCAAAGGGAGGTACATTTTCTCAACTCTTCTCTGAAACCATGCTAAGGCATAATTATATAACATTGTTATGTATCCTTTTAGAAATTTTATTTCCATGTATATTGTTGCAATCATTGCGTATAAAATTTCCTGGTTCTGTTTATTTTACTTTGCATCATTTTATAAAATTCCTCCTATGCTTTGAATTCTTGGTAATCATTTTTTATATCATGTTAATTTTCCATTTACATTTATACAATTTGTTTAGCTATTCCCTAACTGACAAGCATCTACTGGTAGTTCTTGTTTTATGTGAGTGGAGCTGACTTCTACTTAAAGCTATCTTTGTGTAAGGCAAATTTGCCACCAACTTGGGGATGAGAGGGAAAAATAAAGGGGGCCACATGCCTGCAGAGGGAGGAAGGTAACACAGTTTTCAAGGATTCTGGGGAGCTGTGGCCAGAGAACCAAGAGAAGGAAGAGGAACATGTGGGACAGGGCTAACCTGGGGCCTGACCAGAACTGAGAGGAAGAAAACTCGGAGCCAAATAAGTGAAAGCTGGATGACGATGCAAGTTGGAGAAAGTAGGTGACACATAGAAGCCAGAATAGACATGTGGTACCTTAGTGCAGATGAACATAAGACTGGAATGACTAGGGGGCAAATACACAGAGACATGGAAGGTTGCAAGTCAAATCCTTATCTATCTTTCTGAGTTCCTATTCTGCTTTCACTTGGAGGGTTTTTTCTTTTTCTTTTTCTTTTTTTAAGTGAGAGAGCTTTCAGCAAGGGGAAGAAGAGAAAACCTTTGAGAGAGCCCACATAGAGTAAGATTTTTTAGAGGTGGATTTCTTTTTGAATTTTTTACTTAGTGTCAAATTTGCATAATGGGAAAATTTTCTGTACTTTGTTCACATTTTTTTGCTATCAGAAAATATGTTGCTGTGAATATGTTGCTGTATATAGTACTTTTCTTTCTATCTTTGTCATCTTTGGGATATAGGCATGGTGGGCTCTGTAGGTAGGGAGATTTTTTCATTTTATTTTTTAGATCAGATTTAAATTTTCTTTCAGAATGCTTATACTAAATTATAGCTACTTCATGTTGTCATGACTGAAACTGAGGAAACAAAGATTAAACTTTGAAGCAAGTCAATTTATTAGCAAGACTAGCAGTCCCCAATCAATTGAGTCCAAGATCATTTCAGAGGGTACAAGAACATTATTTGGCAATTAACAACACTTTCTGATAGTCAATAATGAAGAACCAATCAACTTAAACAATCTTGAGTAGCATGGACATTCTCTCTTTCTGATTGACCAGACTTATACAAATCTAGTGGTTATTTCAAGAATATCCTGGTACATTCTGTGGTTATTATAAAAACATACCACAAGATGTACGGGAACATCTTGTGGTCAGCACCTACTACCCTAATTTCCCAGAATTATATCAACATCTCAATTTCCTCATAATCATATGATTTATAGCAAAGCAAGGGCCAGCTTACAAAATGGAAGATGATCAGAAAATGGACTTAGTTTGGGATTCTTCAGTGTATCAGTGTGCATTTACAGTCCTTTTATTAGTTTTGACAATTTGTTGGATTTTTGAGGCAAAATCAGAGTTGTTTTGATTTATATTTCTCTTATTCTGATTCGCAGCCATCTCCAAATAATGTTTATTCTATTTTTGGAAATAATCCGTTTTTAGAACTGTTCTTGTTTTGTGGTCTCTTATTTACTGGGGAATGGCTCTTGATGTGGTATATTTCTGTTCATTTCTTTAACCATCTTAGATTAAGAACCTTAATCCAATATTTGAAGCAAAGATTTTTTTTTTCCAATCAATAGTTTTTCTTCTTTTCTAAGTTGTACCAATTTTGTTAGCATAAAAATCCTTTCAATTGCATATAATCAAGATTAATTATTTTGTGATTGCTCCTGTCTCTTGTCTGGTTAATAACCATAGCTTATGAGAGATATTTGATCTCATTTTCTTCTAATTTTTAAAAATGATATGACCTTTTTACATTTAGGTCACATTTTTTGGAAGTAGTTGAGTTCCATAGTGAAATGTATAGGTCTAAATCTAATTTCAGCTCCTTGCTTTCCAGTTTCCCCAGCAATTGGTGTCATTCTTGCCTAAGTCATTTTTAATCTCCTATCTAGTGAACATTGGGTTGTTTCTGATTCTTCAGTTCTTGTTTCATATGTATTATTGATCTATTTTTTCTTTTTTTTAATAACTTTTTATTGACAGAACCCATGACAGGGTAATTTTTTACAATATTATCCCTCACACTCACTTCTGTTCCCATTTTTCCCCTCTCTCCCTCCACCCCCTCCCCAGACGGCAAGCAGTCCTATACATGTTAAAGAGGTTACAGTGTATCTTAGATACAATATATGTGTGCAGAACCGAACAGTTCTCTTGTTGCTCAAGGAGAATTGGATTCAGAAGGTATAAATAACCCGGGAGGAAAAACAAAAATGCAAACAGTTTACAGTCATTTCCCACTGTTCTTTCTTTGGGTGTAGCTGCTTCTGTCCATCCTTGATCAATAGAAACTGAGTTAGATCTTCTCTTTGTCGAAGAAATCCACTTCCATCAGAATATATCCTCATACAGTATTGTTGTTGAAGTATGTAATGATCTCCTGGGTCTGCTCATTTCACTCAGCATCAGTTCATGTAAGTCTCGCCAATCCTCTCTGTATTCATCCTGCTGGTCATTTCTTATTTTTCCATAACATTCCATAACTTCCATAACATTCATATACCACAATTTACTCAACCATTCTCCAATTGATGGGCATCCATTCATTTTCCAGCTATTGATCTATTTTTTTAAAATTTAAGTATTTTTTCTATTTTTTTGTGAGCTAAGTAGTACAGGAAATAAAATATTGGACCTGGAGTAAGCAAAATCATATCCTGCTTCACACATTTACTGGTTTTGTGACCCTGAGCAAGTCTATCTCTCTCAGCCTCAACCTTCTCTTTTATAAAAGAGGATCATAATAACTTACCTTACAAAGTTGTTGTAAAGATTATATGAAGATCATGTATGTTTTATATATACTATTTTTATTAATTTACACTAAATTACTTCAAGAATTACTGCTTCATAATATAAATTCAAGTCAGGAAGTTTATTCCATAGTTAGAGTAATAAACTATAGTATATATAAAATATAGCAATAAAAATAAATTTACTTACATTATTTTCCTTGTGATTTTAGATCATATCTTTCTCCAAGTGAATTTTGGTGGTGTTATACTTAGTTCTATAAAGTATTTTTAATTTAGATAGTATCTTTTTATACATATAAATCTGTACATTATGTAAGTGTATGGATCAGTGATAAGCAAAGACTATTACTAAAATTGCTATAATGTTTTGTAATTATATTCATATAAAGATTGAAATGTACCTTGGTAGACCGAATCTTAGATATTGTATGTATTTTGTAGTAATTTTTAGTGTGATTTCCCCTTTTTCTT
Source organism: Sarcophilus harrisii (assembly GCF_902635505.1). Lineage (NCBI taxonomy): Eukaryota > Metazoa > Chordata > Mammalia > Dasyuromorphia > Dasyuridae > Sarcophilus > Sarcophilus harrisii. Next base: position 280,813,471 of record NC_045429.1, read on the forward strand.
TTTTTTTTTTTTTTCTTTTTCCCTATTTTCTTTTGGGATTTGTTATTGGTATATGGCAAAGCTTTTGATTTTGTGGGTTTATTTTGTTTTGGGTTTATTTTTTGAAACTTGTTTAAATTAATTTCTTTTTTTCTGATTAGTTTCTTTGATAATTTGCTGAGATTTTCTGAGCAAATCATGTCAGCTATTAGGGATACATTTTTTTTCTCCTTTGTCAATATTTATGACTTTAATTAATTTCTTATCTTATTGTTATTAGCTTTTCTAGAACTATGTTCAGTAACAGTAAAGAGAAAGAACATCATTGGTTTATTTCTGATTTTATTGAAAAAGCTTTTGGTGTTTCTCTATTGCAAATAATGCTGATTTTTGGTTTTAGAAATGTACTTTTCTCATATTAAAATTAACCCTTTAATACCTATGCTTTATAGATTTTTAAACTTTTTATCTTAGCATTTATGAATATTATGCTTTTAAAATGCTTTTTGTGATCTTTTGATAGAATAAATATATATTTTGGATATTTAAAATAATGGTTAAATGTTAATTGTTTTCCTGATGCCTCATCATTTTCTATATAAATCTAATTTGGTCATAGTGAATAATTTTTTGCATGTATTACTGAAGTCTTAGGATTTTCTTGAAAAATTGAGTTTTCCCTTTATTAGTGGGGTTTGAATCTACCAATTGAGGTACTCTATAGCTGCCTCAATTTTTAAGCCAAATACTTCTTAACATAAGGTCATTTCCCTGTTTATAGGTTTGGGGAAATATAGAACAAAGAACAGAAAAGGGCAGGAGAAGAAATAGTAAAATTGGTTATAGGCTTGGTGACACCATGGCAATGATTACAGTATGATTGGTTACATACTGAAGTGAGGAAAACAACATGATTAGTTGCAAGTTGGGAATGAGTAGCTAGCAACAACCCCTTCCTCTCCTCCTGTGACTTAAGAAACTCATTGTTTGAGATTGTAGACCTTGATTATATCCTTGAAGAATAGTTTGAATAGTGTATAGATATTAGAACAGGCCTTACTGTCTACTTGCATGCCCCAAGAATAATGGATTTCCTTGAGGTAAGAAAAAAAAAACAGTGATTTAGCAGAACTGGTTATCTAAAGTCATTATAGATGAGGTGAATTTTTATACTAAGTTCAGAGACAATTACGACTTAGGCAGTTACAGGACAAAATCAGTTAATAAAATGATTAATCAGTAAAATAAAATGAAAAATTAATCAATAAAAATTGATCCTGAATCAATGTAATTTTTTCAATATTCCCTCTCAATATTTTAATGAACATTTTCAGAGATTTTTTTTATCTGAGATTTGCTTTAACTATTTCCCAGAAATCAAAAATTTTTTAATTATTATTTTCTTTTACATTAAATGTGTCAGTGATTTCTTTTTTGGATTCACTGATTATTCAAGATGTATATATTTTGCTTGTGTTACTTTTGCTTGAGTAAAGTTGAAGAAATCTCCTTCTGTATTCTACATTCTACTAAAAACAAACCAATAAAAAAGTAGGCATGTAGATTGGATTCAAATTTTGCTCAAAATTATGTTTCCATTTTGCTTCCCTTAATGCTTTTGTTATGAAGGACAATTCAGTGTATCTTGTAGCATAGCAATTCTTTTGTCTTCACCTTTAAACATCTGTTAAAATGTTCATTTTTTTCTGTGTGTTTATATGCTTGTGCATGCTAAATTGAGGAGGTTGCTTGATGTCTGTCTTTGGGCTCTTTATTGTGCCTGCTTGTGTTATTGATTACATGTTATTATCTATAAAAGACATTTTTTACATTTAGTTGTAATTTCTCCAAGATCTAATATGTAATCTGTTTCTGAAAAGATAACTTGAATGTGGATGTAAAAATCCTAAATAAAATACTAACTAAAGACTAGAACATGATGTCAAAAAGATTATACATTGTGACTAAGTGGCATTTATACCATGAATGCAGAAAACCATCAGCATAATTGATTATATCAATAACTAAAATAACAAAGATCATGAGTATATCAATAGATACAGAAAAATCTTTTGACAGATACAATATTCATTCCTGTAGAGGGCTGAAACTCTTGAGTTTTTGCACTGAGGTCCATTCAAGCACTTAGGGCAAATTACTGATTGGACAATACTCTATGGGCATATGCTTGGAAAATGGTCCTTCCCACTATCCTGTGCTGGCTCAATGATTGGTGTATATAGAGGATTGTAGGAGGGACTAAAGGGTGGAGTGAGACTAGCCAGTCACACTTTGGTGGTAGACGAGGGAGAGGGTGGTCGTGGAGATTCTGCTTCCATCCTGTTCAATCCTGCCTCTAAAGACTCAGAATAAAGACTAAGGACTGTTGCGTATCCTGACTCTGATTGATTGAGGTATCCTGGGTGCTAGCAAGGTCACATACTCCTATTAAAAATGCTTGAAAGCATAGTTATAATTGGATTTTTCCTTAAAGTGATAAGTACATAAAATCATTAAGCAAGCATATCCTATAAAATCAGTAATGAAACAAAGTTTCCCACTATCATCAATGTTATCATTTTATTAGAAACTAGTAAAAGAAGAAAAAAGAAATTGAAGGAGAGTGTATAATAAAATAAAGTAATAAAATAAGGAGATACGATATGCTTTGAAAATCCTAAACTAAAAAGCTGATTGAAACAATCATTTTTAGCAAAACCAGCAAGATATAAAATAAACTTACATAAGTCATCAGCAGTTCTATATATCACTAGTAAGAGATACCCATTTAAATTAATTGTAGGCAGCAAAAAAACTTGGGAATATACTTGTCAGGACATACCTGTATATAATTATGAAATATCTTTTTTTTTTTTGAAGGGAAGAAGGTGTTATGTGATCTTATATTGTGTACAAATTTCTAATTTCTAATGGGTTTCTAGCCTGAACTTCTTGTCTAGTTTTTTCCTCAATTCTCTACTTGAATGGAATATCCCTTATATATATATATAAGTGATTTGCCCTTTTTTCAATAGAGAGTCAGGAGATAATGTTAAAGTCCAGCTCTGGATGCTCAGTGAACAAGTTACTTAGACACATTACTTTTCCTGGCTTCAGTTTCCTTATTTGTAAAAGGTTGTTATAAATCAAACCTCCTCAAATTTTTTCCATTTTGCAACTCAAAATTTTATGTTATCCCAGGTATGTACACATATAAAATAGACATGCAAATCAAACATTTACTATATTATCATAAAGAAATTTATTTTAAAACAGTTCTTAGGTATACATATAGTTTTTACATTTTTAAAGACAAGTGAGATGAATGGGCTTGTTTATTTTTACGTAAAGAATTAAATCTTGGTGGAATATATGATCCCTTTTTCTGTTGCCAAATTTTTTGTGACCCTCACTTTCAGTTATACAATCACCCACAAGAGGATTTGTACTAGATAATCACTTTAAACACTAATATTCAGTGAATAAAACATCATTACTTTGCCCATCATCGCAGTTCTTATGGCTTCTAATTCCTCCTCTGCTATGTTTAAGCTGTGTTCTTGAACAAGCGCCTTTAACTTTTTTGAACCTCAGTTTTATCAACTGGAAAGTTAAGGCAATGTTTTCTCAACTTCTCTATGAGAGAAAATGAGATCATGTATATTAAGTGCTTTCTGAACACTAGTGGAAAATGTAAATATGAATTTATATTTCTGGGATCACTACTTTCTCTCTTCAGTAAAGGTTTTACCTTTATTAGGGGCCTTTTGTGAGCAGGCACTATGCTAGAGGATACAGAGACAGAGACAGAAAAAGGAAATAGACCTTTCAAGAAGCTTGTATTCCATTTGAGTTGTTACTGTTCTTCCTTTGTTCTCAAAGAGGTCCAGTGACATCACCTGGGAAATATGACAGATGTAGATAATGCAAAGTAACTTGAAGAGAGAGAAAAACATTCCTTAGGAGAGAGGACCTAATTCTTAAAGGAGGATAAGGATCCTAAGAGGCTGAGCTGAGGAGGAAGTGCATTCCAGGCATGAGGGACAGCCTGTTCTAAGTAACAGAAATGAGATGGAATGTTGAGTTCTAAGGAACAGTTAGTGAGCCAGTTTGGCTGGAACATAAAGTACTTAAAGACAGTAATGTGAAGTAGGAAAGGTAGGTTTGAGCCAGATTGTGGTGGGTCTTAAATGAGTCTATATTTTATCCTAAAGACTTTTAAAAGTCCCTGAAGATTTTTTGAGCTAGGAACTGGGATGTTTTGACCTATGCCTAAAGAATATTATTTGGCAGCAATGTGGAGGGCAGATTGAAGAGAGGGAAGGATGAATATAGGAAAACATTGAGACTATTATAATAGTCTGGAGGCAAAAGTTTGGGGGGCCTGAACTAAAGTAATAAATATATAGAAAAAGAGATAGATAGGAGAGATGGAGGCATGAGTGACAAGACTTGCAACTGATTAATATGGGGAACAGACTGGTAAGAGAAAACAGTCAATTATGACTGGCTTATGGGTGTGACCAAAAGGATGGTAATCTCTTCAGTAGATAAGGAGAAGATTGGAGGAGAGAGAGGTTTAGGAAAAAAGTGGAATTCGATTTCAGATATTTTGAGGTGATAATTTATTATCTAGGTAAAAGGTTCAGCAGGCATGTGAAAATCTAAAACTGAAGATTAGGGCTGGAAATGGGAAATATCTGAATAGAGATGATAATTTAGGAAAACACCTAGGGAAAGAGATGGGAGAGAGGGAGCAAAGTGCCCATAAAAGAGCCTTGAAACTTACACGTGAGGAAGTTTACATTATCAAGAGAACAGTGTTGAGGAGAGAAACAAGAAAGAACAGTGTGAATGAAGCCCAGATGATAGTATTGAGGAAGAGGGGCTGGTTTAGGTTAAATTTATTAGTTAAGAGATGATTGGTAATAATAGAGGTTAAATGTTATGGGCCAGAACTCTGAATTTGAAACAAGGATTCTTACAAGGTGCTAATTCAGTGGAATTGATGAGACAATGGTTATCTAGTTTAGCATGGTGATTAATAGTTCTTCACAACAAATAATGTTTTCTAGTGATATAATTATTGGTTTATACTCAGTGCAGAGCATATAAGCTGGGAGCTCAAGCTCTTGAAGGAAGGAGAGAGAGATTCAATTCCATCTTCGGTCAGGCTCCTGGTAGCAGGCTCTCCTTCTGCATTTTCTCCACTGAAACTAAAGTCCATCTGAAGGCCACAAGAAAGCTAGCTGAGCACCAGGCGAAGGAGACAATAAAGACTTTTGGACTTTTACACCTGGTTATTCTTGTGATGATTACTGAACTGAAAGGAAGGCTGCTCAGAGACCTCCAGAAAACCATCAAGAACATTACAATTAAATATCTTTGCTTTATCATTTATTTGTGTCCACAATTTTTTCTTTCTACTGTTGACATTTTTCTTTTATCCCCTCTTCTAAAAGATTGATTTTTAATTTTAAAGGTAGTATTAGCCACATCAAAGATAGTTAAATGAATTTGCATTGTAAGGAATAAAATTATTCATCAGACTTTTAATACTTTATTTTTTTTATCTGTACCTCCTTTTCCTAGACATTTTGAAATTCTACCTTTTGCTTTTTTTTTTTTTTTTTAAGTGTAGCTAATAATCTCTGAGGTACCACCTCACACTTCTCAAGTTAACTAAGATGACAAGAAAAGATAATGATAAATGTTGGAGAGGATGTGAGAAAATAGGAACACTAATACATTGTTGGTGGAGTTGTGAAATGGTCTAACCCTTTTGGAGAACAATTTGTAACTATACTCAAAGTCTGTAAAACTGTGCATGTCCTTTGATCTAGCAGTCTGTATCCCAAAGAGATAATAAAAATAGGAATAAAACATGTGTAAAAATGTTTGTACTAGCTTTTTTTGTAGTGGCAAGGAGTGGGGGCCAATCAATTGGAGAATGGTTGAATAAGTTATAGTATATGAAGGTAATGGAATCTTATTGTTCTATAAGAAATGATAAGCAGGGTGGTGAAGTGAGCAGACCCAGGAGAATGTTGTACATGGCAACAGCAAGATTATGTAATTGATTAATTGTGGTGGTTTTGACTCTTCTCAACAAGGCAATTCCAATAAATAGACTTAGGATGGAAAGTGCCTATCACATCCAGTGAGAGAACTGTGGAAACTGAATATGGATCGAAGCAAAGTGTTTTCACCTTTTTATTTGTTTTTTCTTTCTTGTGCCTTTTTTTTCCCTTTTGGTCTGATTTTTCTTGCACAACATGACAAATATGGAAATATGTTTAAAAGGATTGAATGTAACCTATATCAGATTGCTTGCTGTCTTGGGGAGGAAGGAGGTAAGACAGGGAAGAAGAAAAATTTTAAAAATAGTTTTACAAAAATGAATGGTGGGGTCACCTAGGTGGTTCAGTGGATAGAGCTCCAGCTTTGAAGTCAGAAGGATCTGAGTTCAAATATAATCTCAGACACTTAACACTTCCTGGCTGTGTGACCCTGGGCAAGTCACTTAATTGCCTCAACAAAAATAAAAAAATAAATGATGAAAACTGTCTTTACATATATTTGGAAAATATATATTATTGAAGAAAATTAAATTTAAAAAGATAAGTAGTTCATATTTATACACTTCTAATTTTCTTCATCTTGCTTTGTATCACTTTAATATGGGTTTGTTCATACTTCTTTCACAAATTTTCTTTTTTCCACAGTGTCATACATCTAATATAGGTGAATACTCCCCAAATCTGTAATTCTTCAGGTCTAACCATGGGAGAACTCTCTTCACCCAGTCATATTGCAGTGGTGTATGGATTTGGTGTAAATTAGTCTGTCATTCAACTAGCATTTATTTTTTCCCCAACAGGCTTATTTTAGTTTTATAAATTGAATTATTTTATTTTCAGTTCCAAATCAACTAATATTTGCTTGACATCTGGTGTATGTCAGGCACAGAGTTAAGTGCTAGAGTCACAAAGAAATATCTCAAAGAGTTCACACTCTTAATGGAAATGTGCAAACAACTATATACAAACAAAATATAGACCGAATAAATTGTATCATCAGAGAAAAGGCAGTAATGTTGCCTTATATCTATGTTCCTAAAGAGCACATAGAAGTTAAGTGGTTTTTTTCTTTTTTGTCCTATATATATATATATATATATATATATATATATATTTTTGCATTTAAAACATTCTTTCTTTGAATATTTTGTTTTTACTCAGTTATACGTAAGAACAATTTTTAACATTTATTTAAATTTTCTCCCTTTTTGTCTGCCTCCCCCCTCCCTGAAATGGTAAGCAATTTGATATAGGTTATACATGTACTATTATTCAAAACATATTTCCATATCAGTCACATTGTGGAAGAAAACACAGACCAAACTCTACCTCCCACAAAAAAGTATGCTTCCATTTGCATCCAGACTTCAGTTCTTTCTCTGGCAATGAATAGGATTTTTCATCATCACCTCTGGAATTATCTTGGATTATTGTATTGCTCAAGATAACCAAGTCTTTCACAGTTGATCATTGTTTATATTGATAAGGTTTAGATTTAGGGAAACCAAAATGAGATTAGGGTTTCTGGTGTCAGGGACTTAAATGATAAGGTCTAGTGGCAAGTTCAGGGTTCAGGGAACCTATTTGGAGAGGTTTGGCTCCCCTGCAATCCCTTGGGATTCAGCACAAGAATAGGGAGCTTTGGGGACTCCCTTCTGGCGGTGCAGAGGTTTTCTGTAAAAGAATTTACAGACCCGAAAACCTAGATTGATAAAAGAGATAATTATTATTGGGAATTGGAAGTAAGGTTAGAAATCCTGATAGAGAGGGTAGCACTGGAAAGAATATTCCAGTGGACAGAGGCTTGGCATAGCTGGCATATTTGGAACCTCTGCAAAGAGGGTTTTAGTTGGGCTCTTTTATATTGAATGTCTTAGTGGGGGCTGGGACAGCTCAAATTGGCGATGTTGCTCTTGATGGGGGTGAGTACACCTTAAGTTGAATTGAATGGAAGATCTACATTTGAATAGGGTTGGAATTCTCTAGCTCTAGACTCAACCAGCCCCACATAGGTAAACCACTTTATCTGATTTCCTGGGGCTGTCTCTCACTGAGGCAGGGTTGAAGAAGATTTTCTTCTTCAAGGATTTTTAGAGTTTTGGGACCCTTCTTTAGTATTGCTGTTAGTGCATACAATATTCTGCTGGTTCTGCTCTTTTCCTTTTGCATCAGTTCATTTTCTAGGTTTTCTGAAATCATTATTTATCATTTCTTACAGCACAATAGTATTCCATTACAGTATGTATATTTATGTATGTAAATATACATACCCATACATATGGATGTATATTTGTGTCTAATGGTAGCTATCTCTAGGACTGGGGAGGAAAGAAAAAAAATTAAATGATAATTTTGATGTGTATTTGAAAGGAATAGCAAGTTGGATAGTCACGTTTTTAAATTGGATTATGTTGTGTAAATGCTTGTTTTATTCTTTAAATTAATAATAAAATAAAAAATTGGTATTTCATTATAATACATACCACAGCTTGCTCAGTTATTATCCAGTTGTTGGATGTCTCCTCAATTTACAATTATTTGGCATCACAAAAATAGCCACTATAACTATTTAGAGGTCCTTTTCCCCTTTAAAAAAATTTTTTTTGAGATATAGATCTAGTTATGGTATTGCTGGATACCCTATAGGGTATGTAAAGTTTTATAGTTGGATCAATTCACAACTTCAAGCAACAGTGTATTAGTGTTCCAATTTTTCCTAATTCTCTCCAACATTTGTAATTTCCCTTTTCTGTCATATTTCCTAATCTGATAAGTGTGAGTTGTTTTAATTTGCATTTCTGTAATCAATTTTTTAGAGCATTATTCTATATGACTATATACAGCTTTGGTTTCTTCAACTGAAAACTGCCTGTTCATATATATGCCTTGACCATTTATCAGTTAAGGAATGACTAGTAGTCTTATAAATTTGACTTCATTCTCTATATATTTGAGAGATGAGACCTTTACAAGAGACATTTGTTATGAAAATTGTTTCTTTGCCTTCTGTTTTCCTTGTAATATTGATTGCATTGGTTTTATTTGTGAAAAACCATTTTTTAACTTAATATAATCAAAATTATCCATTTTCCACCTAGTAATATTCTGTCTTTTATTAGTCATAAACTCTTCCTTTCTTCATAGATCTGACAGGTAAATTATTCCTTGTTCTGATTTGCTTGTGCTATCTCCCTTTATGTCTAAATCATATATCTTTTTTGGTATCTTGTTTTATGGTATAAATGTTGATCTATACCTAGTTTGTGCTATATTATTTTCCAATTTTCCCAGCAGTTTTTGCCACATAGTGAGCTCTTGTACCAAAAGCTTAGGCCTTGGCAGGTGGACTCTCAAGTATTTTATACTGTCTACAGTTATTTTAAATGGAATTTTTCTTTGTCTTGTTGGACATTGTTGGTAATATATAGAATTGCTGATGATTTGTGTGCGTTTATTTTATATCCTGCAACTTTGCTAAAGTTGTTCATTATTTCAGCTAGTTATTTAGGTGATTTCCTAAGATTTTTTTTTCACCATTGCATCATCTGCAAAGAAGGATAGTTTTATTTCCTCTTTGCCTATTCTAATTCCTTTGAGTCTTTTTCTTCTCTTATTGCTGTAAGCATTTGTAATATAGTATTAAATAATAGTTGTGATCATGGACAACCTTATTTCATCCCTGATCTTACTGGAAAGGCTTCTGGGCTTATTCCCATTACAAATAATGCTCAAAGATGGTTTTATATAGATACTACTTATCATCTTAAAGGAAGTTCCATTTATTCCTATCTTAGATGCTTTGTTTCAAACAGTACTTAAAGCTAGGTAGGTCTTCTTGACTCCATTCCCACCATTTACCCACAATAATAATAATGCCTTGTATTTACAAAGCATTTTATTTCCAAAGTGATTTATATATTGTCTAAATGTAAAGTGCTATCACCCTTTATGTCTAAATCATATACCTTTTTTGGTATCTTGCTTTATGGTATACTCAGTTTTATATATATATATATATATATATATACTTTATATGTACTTTATGGCATAGCAAACCCTTTTGCTTCTCAAACTGTGTCTCCAAGCAGAAGGGATCTCATTCATTCATTCACACACCTCATCAACAGCATTAATAAACTAGAAGGTTGGGAGAGGGAGGAGGGGAATTGGATTGGAGTCAGGAAGTCTTGATTAATTGGCACCTGAACTGTGCTTTGAAGGGGCCTGAAATTCTCAGAGGTGGAAGTCTGGAGAAAATTCATTTTAGCCATTGAAGACTGCCTGTAACAAAGACCCAAAGTGGAAGGTGGAATGTTGTGTGTGTTTGGGGGAGATTACAGAGACAGTATCTCCTAGATCTATTTTTCAGGTCAATTGTTTTTCCTAGAAGATATTTTATTCTATTTTTCATTTTTTTTTTGTTTTTGTTTGACTGATTCTTGAAATCTTATTGAGTCATTCACTTCCATTTGTTCAATTCTAATTTTTAATGTATTATTTTCTTCAATTACCTTTTTAGTTCCTTTTGCAATTAGCCAATTACATTTTTTTGTTTATTGCATTCTTTTTCCATTTTTTTCCATTCCTTCTTGAAATAATTTCATTTCATTTCCCCATTTTTCTTCTAACTCTCTTTTAAGACTTCATGCAATCTTCAAAGAAAGCCTTGTGAAATGGGGACTAGCTCACATATCTCTTTGGGGTTTCTTCTGGAGTTACTTTGCCTTTAGGAACCTCAGGATTTGAGATCTGTTCTTCCCTCTCCTTAAAAGCTGTCTATTGTGAGACTTGTTAAGAATCCTTTTTAAATTGGCTGCAGGTTTTTAGGAGTGGAAGAATACACTAATTCCCGAATATTAGTTGCAAAATGAAAGTTTATTGTTGGATAGAAATCAGTTTATTCAGAGACTGACTTCTATAGTGGCAGATCTATGGAAAATGGAGTTTTGCACTGAAAATGCAGTTCTCAATGGACAGAAGGTCCTGGCAATAAAGAGGGCTGCCAAGGTCCATCTGCAAAGACTTTAGTTGATGAAAACTGTTTTTTTGAGTGTCTTGGTGGGAGTTGGGAAGCCTGAGCAGATCAGAACCAGTGGGGACTGGGACAAGCCTGGATCTCCTATTGGAATTCAAGGGCATGCTTTTGACCAGGATTTGTGAATCAGAGGCTCTGGCATCCAGGAAAGACAACTTGTCTGGGGAGGATATGCCTCAGCCAGGAGGGGCTGGGAATCTGAAAAGAATCACAGATCAATAGGAAATACAGTTTCTTAAAGGGACTACAATCCGCTTCATTCCCCCCACAAGCAGTTAAAACAAATTCATTTCAGGGGAAAAGGACAAAGATCTCAACTTCATGTAGCTGCTTCAAGCTGACAAGGGTCGTAGAGATTTCGGGGGGTTCATGCCAGGAGGTGAGGCGTGAAGTGTGGGGTCTGGAAATGACATCAGGGCATCTAAGGGATGTTAGTCCTAGTCAATCGTCCTATGTTTTCCTGGCCGAAGGGCAGTTGAGAATCCAAAGTTTGAAGCCTAGAGAAAATAGATCTCAGGAGCAGATTAAAAGTGGGGTGTCATCCAGGGTTGAGATGGCAACATTCAGGAATGGGGCCTTTGGCAGGAAATGTATCAAGTCCCGTTTGTGGACTGCATTAAGAATGCTGATGGCCTGTCTAACAATCAAAGAAAAGTAGGAGAAAATGCTGGGAGCAAAAAGTTCAAAAAAATGCTCTGAATCCCTGGAGTTAATGGCTACCTGAGGGTTAATTTTAAAGAGAGAGTTGGTTCCTCAGTCTCACCAGAATAATCACCAAGATGTTTTGAGCAATCCTGAGCCTTCCCCACTACAATCCCCACTCTTTTTTTGGGGGGGGAGGGGAGGACAGGGGTTGAAGGGGCCAGAGGGAGTGAAAAGAGCTGAGAGCCTCACGTTTTAGTTCAGGTGAGAGAGTTAAAAAAACAAAAAAAACCCGGCTGTTTGTAACAACAAAGTGGGGGAAACATTGAGGACTCAGAATGGGCTCCTCTAGTTTTGGCCTTAATATATTGGCCTTGAACCCCTGAAAAAGTTGGGGGGTGGGTCCCAGGTTTCTCATTAGGCTGGGAGGGTCTTTGGCTTTGAAAGAGACACTCCCATAGCTGCTTCTGCCTGAGGGCAGAAGTCAGTATCAGTCCCAGGATTTGAAAGAAAAAAAAGCACTTATGGGACAAGCATGCTTTCTGAGAGGGCTGGAAGCTTTGGCTCCTTTAAAAGCCAAGCAAAGTTTCTGGGAGGGGCGTGGCCCGCTTGTCCAGAATGCCAGTAAACTGTTAATTTAAAAGTTGGTGAAAAACTTTTCCAGAGATTTGAGAAGATAAGATTGAGTCCCCAATCTCCCCACTGTATAGTATCCCAATAAGGGAACAGGATAGGAGCATTTAAATGACAGGTTGCCAGGTCATATGGGAAAGATCTGAAAAAGGCCTTGAGTTCCTCTGTGATGTCCACTCTGTGGGGGAGGAGGAGGGAAGACCAGAGGTGCCCAGCGAGGGTGGGAGAGAACTTACCTGGTGCTTCCCCGAATAGCGAGGGCTCTGCTGTCGATTCCATGTTGGAACCTGAGGGAAGGGAAGCTCATCTAAACACCCAAATCTTGTTGGGAGAGCAAGACCTGCTCACTCCTGTCCAGAGAGTAGCAGCCATGGCTAGAGAGATGTTCTCCAAGCTTGCTCCAATCCAGTGACCTTTCTCTTCATGGCTACAGCCTCATCATTAAAAAAACAAAAACAAAGACAATTCCAGTGTATGTAACAGTGGAGTGGGCGAAGGGCTCAAGCATGGCTTCTCTTTAAGTTTCTCCAGTTATTTCCCCAAGACAGATCAAAGAGAGTGCTGGCCTGGGGCCCCAAGAGGGTCCCCAGAATGGCCATGTGTCTCCTTGATTGGGGGGGTGTGTGTTAAAGAGACACTTCCTCTCGTGTCTCCTGCCTGAGGGCAAGGCTTTCTGGTGAGAGCTTGAGATTCAAAGGAAGGGCCTTTGTCTCTGGAGGGGCTGAGCCTACGGAGTTTCCTCAAGCCAAGTATCTCTGCTCAAGGAAGGATTTTCAGAATCAGAGGTGTTTTTAGATTGTGGACAGGTAAAAGCTTTTAGTTTTCCCAAATTCTTGCAGCATCTCGCGTATCTCTAGAGACAGAGAGTGAGACAAAAGGAGGCCCTTTGTCAGTCCACAGCAATTCGTAAAGATTTGTGCAGGAGCATAGAGCTCTAACAATGACCCAAGCCTGATCCGGTGGCTTGGGTGTCCATTGCAGGATAGGGAAAGAAAAAAGGTCTTTTACCTTGTCCAGAGTTCCGGATTTCTTGGTTCCACTATCTCTAAAAATAGAGTGTGACAAAAAGAGACCTTTTTGCCTGAAAATGCAGATACTCTGTCCTGGAGAATACTGCCCACAGCCCAGACTCGGTCTAGGTGTCCACTACCTTTAGAGATAGAGTGAGACAAAAGAAGGCTTTGTCAGAGAACACAGGTATTCCTGGAATACTGCACCAACGGCTCAAAATCCAAATCGGTTTGGTGTGTCCAGATATTCAGGATTCCCAGTCCGTCAGGAAACCATAAATATGATGAGGTTTGAGTGGTCTAGATTCCTGGTAGTCTAGAGGTTAGTGGCTATAAGAGAGTTATTAATCCCCATTAAATCGGCTGTAGGTTTTAGTAGTGAAAAAATTCACTCATTCCCAAAATATTAGTTGCAAAATGAAAGTTTATTGTTAGACAGAAATCAGTTTACCAAGAGACTGATTTCTATAGTGGCAGATGTATGGAAAATGGAATTTTGCACTGAGAATGCAGTTCTCAGTGGACAGAGAGTCCTGGCAGCTGAGTGAGCTACCAAGGTCCATCTGCAAAGACTTTAGTTGATGGAAGCTTATTATATTGGGTATCTTAGTGGGGGTTGGGAAGCCCAAGCAGATCAGAACCAGTGGGGGATGGGCAGCCCAAGCAAGTCAGAATGGGACTGGAACAAGCCTGTATCTCCTATTGGAATTCACAGGGATGCTTTTGACCAGGATTTGTGAATCAGAGGCTCTGGCATCCAGGAAAGACAATTTGTCTGGGGAGGATATGCCTCAGCTAAGAGGGGCTGGGAATCTGAAAGGAATCACAGATGAATAGCAAATACAGTTTCTTAAAGGGACCACAACCCGCTTCAATTTTACATATGAGGAAATTGAGAGCCAGGGAGGTTAAGTGACTTATTCAAGGTCACATCAATAGTGCCAGAGACAGTTCACTTCAAAAACCAGTGCTCTTTTCACTGTGCCAGACCTGTTAGGAAAAATTATTTTTCGAAGACATGTAAACTGGCTATGTCTATATGTATGTATGTATATCTTTACATACTTATGTTGTCCTTTGAGAAATTACTTATATTTATTTAAATCTTAATTTTTCATGTCCTTGCATATAAGATATTGTGTATTTTTAATTGGTTTGTATTTTCTTCAACTTTGCATTAAAATCACAATTACACTATATATTTAGGGTTAACATTGTCCCTTAATCTTAAGTGGATAATTTTGTTATTAACATCATCATTAAAGTTAACTATTTTGATTTTCTTTAACTTTTGCTGGGGGGGAGGGGTAATAATTCCAACAAAAGATACTCTTGAAGAGAAAAGATTCTGAATACTGTTCCATTACATGTCCTCATTTTCATAATTTTCTACTGTTTTATTCAACTACCAGTTTTGAAGCAAAGTTCCTATTTACATACCTTGTTGGTAACATATTTTTCTTGTTGTCTATAGTTTCTAAGTGATAATTTGGTGATAGCTACTTCCTACTATTTTCATCTGTTGATAGAGAAACTGAATACTGCATATATTTTACATATCTTTCTTTTGTTATAAAAATATGGGTACATTTTCACATTTTTAAATGTGGATATTATATGCTGTATGTAGATAATATTGGGATATAATGCTTAATCCTAGACATATTTTTGCTTTTATTTCCCTTAAAATTCCTTTTTGTATTCTTCTATTTACTCTTTTCATTACAATTTCTGTTTTTTCTTGTTAAGTCTTAATTTTGTGCAGCCTCAAAATTGAGATTTAATTGGTGCCATTTCTTATATATTGTTATAAAGATGTACAAAATTTAATTTGCCCCAAATATGTTTCTACTATTAGATTTCTATTATCTTAGCATGTGTTTGGAAATTTCCTGTTCATTCTGATTTAATGGAATTGAAACCCCTTGTTGTAATGCTGGAGAAACTGAGGCAAGATGAAGATTAGAGAGTTTTTAATGTTTTATTTGAAAGGGAGAGATTTACTGGGACCAAATGGAGCCAGGGCTGAATGAGACAATTGTCTCCAAGAATTCAGCAATCAATGTGATTTCTCAGTGACATATATATACATATACTTGGCTTAGCTACAGGTGTAGATTGAGTAAGGAGTGGAGTCAGAGCTATGAAATCGGGAACATGGGACTAACAATCCAATTCTGACAAGATGGGGGGAGGCAATCTGATAAATAGGGATTACAGAATGGGGAGAGGCACCCAACATTATGATGTCTAAGATATCTGGATCATCATGATTAGGAGGGAGGGATGGTTTTGTAAGATTGACCAGAACAATTAGGAGCTGAGGCAGAACAATTCAGGAAAAGTGAGGCAGGACAATTTAGGGAAACCGAGTCAGGACAATAAAAGAGAACTGTGGCATGTTATGTGGGTTACTCGTCCCCTCCCCCTTTGAAGATCTATTTATCCAACTCTGTCAAATCAGTTAATAAAATGTATTTATTTAAAAAAAAACTTTAGGTGATTCTTTACCAAAAAAACAAATAAAAATCCTTTTATTTCCAATATATCTAATTTAGAATTTTCAGTTTTATTTGTTATAAAATTGGTTGTTGTTTTTTTTTAACTGCAAATGATATTTAAGTTGTTTGTTGCTAATGATAACAGGGGGTGATAAAATGGCTCCTTATATCTGAATTAATTGAGTTAACAGATTGCTTAAATAGTATGTGAGTGAGTGTTTATATCATTGATGTTTATTGATGATATGCCTGTTTATTCCAGAATTGACAAATAGGAAATTTAAGCCAATTGACAAATAGGAAATTTAAGCCTTAAAGTTCAGGAAATATATTTTAGCTGTGTGGGGAAATTAATTTATATACGTCTTCCCTTCTTTCACTTTCCCTCCTTCCTTCCCTCTCTCTCTCCTCCTCCCCTCTTCCTCTCTTTATCCATTTCCTTCCCTTTCTCTTTCTCTCCCTCTCCACACAAATAAACACACATATATCTGCATAGTTGTGTATTTATAGATATATCTGTATATGTATATATACATCCATATACATTTACATATGATAGTAAATTCTGCAATCTACAAATATTGAAGACTTCAAATTTTGTATGCAGTTAGGAAATTAAAAGGTTAAGGATTCTTAAAGTTACATTTATTTTTCAGATGCTTAAATATGATACCTTAATAGATTCAGTATGTGTAATGTAGGCCAGGAAAATTGAGCAATAGTTTAAAAAAATGTTGCACATTACTGTATGTGCTCAGATATGCTCTGCTTTCAAGAAACAAAACAGCTGGCATCTAAGCTAAGTTGCCCAAAAATTTTGTCTTATTTTCATAGAATCATTCAATTGAGTAGAGGTTATTTAGGCCAACCTTCCTACCTAGTGTAAAAATTCCTTGTATAACATTTGTGATTACTTCTTCTTGAACATTTCCAGTGATGGTGCACTCACTACTTTATAAACACCGCCCATTCCATTGTTGGGGAGCTATAATTATTAGAGTTCTTCCTTATATGGAACTAAAAATCTGCTTCTTTATAACTTCCATCCTTTGATTCTAAGTGTTCTTAATGGTTAAGGTTAGGGAGGAATTGTAGAGGAATAGAGAAAAATTAAATGTTTCTCCCTGTTTTTTTCAAAATGCTTATAGCATTTTAGTACCTGGTAAAACTGAGAACACAAATGTTAATTTTTCTAGTTTTAAATTTTTTTTATTTTAGTGAATGTGATAGTGTACAGGCCTAGTTGGGTGTATGGGATCCAATTCTTTTAACATTTATAATTGATTCAGGTTTAAAATCCTCATTTAAACATTCTGTCAACATGTTAAGTTTGTATCAAATGAGAAACAGCTTTGCAAACCTAAACACTGTATAATTACTATCTATGTATTAGCTACATGAAATACTTGAAATTTAGTACTTAACAGAATTATTGCATGTAACATTTTGTGAACCTTCAGGAGCTAGAGATAGCAACTAGACTTATGATTTCATTTATATAAGCAACTTTTCAGTAAGGAAACTCCCCTTACCAAGGATTTTTCAGCAATGTTTCATCTTACGCAGTTAATCAGCAACAGAAGTATGATATTTCTGTATGTGGAGCAGCTGTCAGAATCAGATTAAAATGTATG
The DNA here is from genome assembly GCF_902635505.1 of Sarcophilus harrisii. Lineage (NCBI taxonomy): Eukaryota > Metazoa > Chordata > Mammalia > Dasyuromorphia > Dasyuridae > Sarcophilus > Sarcophilus harrisii. The sequence goes on from NC_045429.1 coordinate 280,830,985, forward strand.
GAAAATGTTTATCAGTAAAATATAATAAAACATCATGTTAATTTGTCTTATTCTAAGTTAATATGCAGTCTGCTCACCTATGGCATTCTTTTTTGTGGGAAAATGACTTCAGATTAGTCTTTTCTTTAATGGCAGCCAGGTGCAATTAATTACCATTAATAGAGCTCTCCATCTCTCTTTTGGATTTGATAGTAGTAATGAGAACCCAGACTTGGAAGATAGAGTATAGACATTATAAAGTCTATTAAATTGTCAGTAGGAAAGGAAAATGGAGGTCGAGCAAGGCTTTGAGCTTTAAGTTTTATGGTTTTATGTCCAGTGTGAAAGTGTCTAAATTACTAATCCCTGATGAGTAAGTACATTCAATTTAGGGAACTTTAAGTGTGGAAATTTCCTCCCAAAATGCTCCTATAATTTCTGTTAGTCTTAGAGAATTGCCTGAAGCGACTTACATAGCCATACAACAAATATGAATGTGTCAGAGGCAGGACTTGAAACTAAGTATCCCTGACTCCAAGGCTGACACTTTAACTGCTATGCTCGAAGCTAATGGAAAGGAATATGTTTAATTATGAACATAATTGAAAATATGCAGTAGTTTCTAGGCGCATTGTGAGATGGTAGAAGGTTGGAATTCATATCTCACTAATGACAATAGCTATTTAACTACTATAACCTTCTAGAACTTTTGAAATATGCTTTAGTGAAATTAATTTCCATACTGGGAATGCACTGCAGAAATTATAGATCTTACATGGGTTGATTTACTGTTTGTTCAACCACTTTTCTTCTAATAACCTCCCCTCCACATACACCTTCACTTTGTAAAGATGTTCACAATTTGAATTTAATATATCTATTGACAATTTAAAAGGACTTCAAAAGATACTAGACTAAGGAAATTATTCCTCTTTGTTTGTAATAAATTACCTGAAATGAAATAAAGGAGAATTTGGAAAAGTGTATTATAACACTTCCCTTCTTTGTGCTATTTCATGCCTCTTCTTTTGCTCGGGTCCCATTTTTCAAGGCACACAGTGTACTTTGCACTGTACAAATAGAAGACATGATCTTTGTTTTTGAGAACTTACATCCTAAATCTTATATCCAATGCTTAATTTTGATGAGGTTAGTGGCAGTGCAGAGAGTGGAAGAATCCCCTTCTGGTCAGCGCAGGTCCTTTGTGAAACGAACCCGAAAGGTTTAAGTGGCAAAAAGGAAAGTCTATTGAAGGATGAGAAGTCAGCTTTGCTAGGACACTGATTTCCTCAGTGGCAGAGAAATAACAAAAGATTTTTCATTGAGAAGAGAATGTCTTCACAGCGGACAAGAGTCCTGGCAGGCAGCTATGCCATACTCCAGACTTCTGCAAGGATCAGGAGTTTAGAAATATCCTTTATAGAAATCTGAGGTTCAGGTATCAGGTTGAAAAGAAAGCCAATGCCCCCAGGCCTAGAAGTTTGTCAATATCAGGCCCAGAGCTCCATTTGAATGGAAATCACTTTTAAGGCTTCATGAATACTAGTATCTGGCTACCAGTGGAGTGTGTGATGATTTGCCTTAGAAAAGGCCAGCCTGGAGGATATGCTTTCTCTCATAGACTCTCTGGAGTCTGGGAGGCCAGGAATCAAAGGGGACAGAATTTCAGAGATTTAATCTTACAGATCAAAAGGGGACAGTTTTTTTTTTTTTTTTTAACAGAGTTTACCTGAATCATTTCAGTACCTTGCATATAGTAGGCACTTTATAAATGTTTATTGATTGACTGAAAAGACTAAGTGCATCAGTGACAGTCTAATATGTAAGATTTTTCTGGTAGCAAGTAGGATCAGAGATGGGAATAAAGGAAAGCCAAAATAGGCTTGTTGCTATTAATAAAAATGTGAAGTGATGGAAGCTTCTATTGGGATGATGCCTATAACTCTTTACCCTAACTTTTCTTGATATGTTTATTTTTTAATATCACTTATGTCCAAATATATCATTCTTCCCAAATCTAGCAATACATCCTTTGTAACAAAAGATTTATAAAGAAAGGGGAAAAAACAGTTCAGCAAAATTGATTAATGCATTAGATGTGTTTTGCAGTCTATATAGTTCCATAACTATAGAATTGCAAAGAAAGAAGTTAGGTGTGTTCTTTCGGCTTTTACCGGGGGGCCAGGTTTGGGCATTATAATATACTACATTGTTTCATATTTTTGTTTTTGTTATTGTTTTCAGTTAATTGTCATTGCCTGTATTGTTTTGCACATAAGTCATAGTACCATAAATTTAGAACTAGAAGGAACCTTAGAAAATATTTAGTAAACCTTTGGTTTAGATGTGGAAACTTGAGGCCCAGAGAGATTTGCCCATTTTTACTACTACACGGGTAATGAGTAGAAAAGTTGGAATTTGAACCCAGATCTTCCTGACTCCAAATCAACATTCTTTCCATTGCACTATTGTATGTGATCTTTCTATATTTGTATGGATATTTTATATTCCTCATTTCTTATGGCATGGATGTAATCCATTACACTTATATAGTAAAATTTATTTAACCATTTCTAAATTGATCAGCATCTAATTGTTTTCAGATGTTAACATTAAGTTCCTAAGATATGATAAGCCAGAAACAGTTATATGGCATAATAAATAGAATACAGGCCTTGTAGTCAGAGTTGAGTTCAAATCCAGCTTTATACACTAGTTGTGTGACCCTGGGCAAATCACTTAATCCTCTTTGCCTCAGTTTCCTTATCTATAAAATGATCTGGAGAAGGAAATAACAAACCACTCTAGTATTGTCTCCATGAAAATCCCAAATAGGGTCCTCAAGAATGGGACACGACTAACAACTGAACAATAAGTGTGATAAGTGCTGTCCTGAGCCCTAGGGAATACAAAACCAAAAATGAAACAACTTCTCAAGGAGCTCTGCTGAAGATGCATACATAAATGACTATTCAGATTATTAGTGGATGAGTCATATCCTTGAGCATATATGTAATTGGACCCAGTGTGAAATGTGTAAAAAGGAAGAGGGGCTAGACTTTAGTATATAAAGAGAGCTGTCAGGGAAGTAAAAGGACAAGCGAAAAAGACTTAAAAAAAGATAAAATGTAAAAGATTTTTTTTTTTTTAAAGTAATTGTAGGACAGCCAGTATAGAGGCACAGAAATGGAAAATGAAATGACATTTAACACTAAGATAGATCCTGGCTCTTTGTCCCCTTATCCCAATTGTTTGTTTTGTTAGAACTTTCTCTTTGGAGTTTTGCTTATTAATTCCCTTTGCTTTCCTATTTAGTTATTTAATTTCTTCCCCTAAATTAATCAAGCAGTTCCCCTACCTTTCTTTTTCCAGTTTATGCCACTCAATAGTTTTACATTTTTTAAAATTTTGTGCCTCTTTCCATAAAGAATTTTTCCTACTATCTTCATTATTCATACTCTATTCTCATTCTCTAGTTCATGGCCCCGATGTATTCCTCATGAAATTAAATCTCTGAGGTGTATATTTTGGGTTCTATTCTAGTCAGCTTCTACCATTGATTTTTAGAGCTTGCTACATAGATTTCTCTTTTTCATTATATCTCATTTTTTCAGTGCCAATTCCTGCAGTGTAGATGACACTACCCGACAGTAAAGCCTTACCTCTTCCCCCTCCCTCCTTATGTAATTCACCATTGATCTAAACTTTCCCTATAGTTTTTCTCTTTCTTCATTTGTTTCAAAATCTACTTCTTGTGTCCATGTTTCTTAAATCTCCTAGTTTCCAGTTGCACTGAGGAATTCTTGCTCTTCTCCACCTGATATCAAATGATCTTTTCAAATACCAAATAAAACCAGCACAAAGTTCCTGACTCTTTTCACAGAACATGTCTTTTCATTCATAGGAACATTGAATGGAAACCCTTTCTGCCACTAAATGAGGCCTTTCTTCCCCCCTCTTTTAGTTCTTCCCCCCTCCTTCTGCTTTCTTGCCCTCCTGAAGGCTCTGCTCAGCTTACTCAAAGACCACAGAGATCACTTCCCCTTATTGTTAGCCCTTAGTAATGGATACATCACACACACTATCTTCTTGCTTTCCTCCCCTTTCATGTATCCTCCCATTTTGTAATGTAGTCTGACCAAAAAAAGAAAAAAACTTCTAGTTGGTGTAACAAACAAAGTTCTGTCCATAATGCCTTTGACTTTTTCCTTCACACCCTGTCTTATGTGTTACATTTAAAAAGAAGTCTCTGTCTTGTCACTCTGTTGCACTTGGTACCTTGACTCCTATATTTCTTCACCCCCTTTCTTGTTTCTTTTGTCTTGAATTGTAATTCTGGAGAAACTGAGCAAGATAGAGATTATAGAGTGTTTAATAATTTATTAAATGGAAGCGATATACTGGGACCAAATGGATCCATCGTTTGGTCCCCAGGGCTGAATAAGACTATCATTTCCAAGAATCCATCAAACAATGAGAGTTCTCAATGACATATATATACACATGGCTCAGACTCAGGGTAGACTGAGGTGGGGGTGGAGTCAGGGTGCTGAGAGCAGTAACACAATGGTGGTATGAGCCTCCAGAGATGAGATGACATAATCAGGGGGAGACACCCGGATGTGACGACTGCGCTAGCACCCCAGAATCAGCTGGAGTCAGGATGAGCAAAAGTCCTTAGTCTTTATTCTTGGTCTTTAGATGTGGGATTGAAAAGGATGGAAGCAGAATCTCCGCCACCACCTTCTCTGTCTCTATGGCCAAAGTGACTCTGGCTAGTCTTACTCCACTCCCTAGTCCCTCCTACAATTCCCTGTATACACCAATCATTGAGCCAGCACAGGATAGTGGGAAGGACCATTTTCTAAGCATTTGCTCATAGAGTATTGTCCAATTAGTAATTAGCCCTAAGTGCTTGAACCAACCTCAGTGCAATGACTCAAGAGTTTCAGCCCTCTACACTCGGACATGGGGAGAGGCATCTTGATAAGTATCTGACATTCTGATAGATTGGGATAGAGAGAGGCATTTTGATATTCTAAAACATAAGATCTTTTATTCTTATCAAATATTCTGATAAAGAGGGAGGGGAGGTTTTACAGGACTGAGAAGCAGGGAAACTAAGTCAGGACTGGGTCAGGATAATTATGGAAACTGAGAACTGTGGCATAACAGTGTCCAAGAAATTATCACCTAAATTATGGTTTTCTTTTTAATAATGTTTGGAATGCTTTTTCATTATTAAATATCCAGCTTGTGGTTTGGCAATTGTTAATGCTGTAAAGTTACCCATGTATATATCCTGTAAATAAAAGGCTATTAAATTAAAAAATATATATATAGAAAAAAAAATAAATATCCAGCTTGTTGTCTCTCATGTTAACATGTAAGTTCCTTGATGGCCAGGAAGTCTGTGTGTCTACAGTGCCTGATACATAGTTGCTTAATAAATGATTGGTCTATTGATAATGTGATTAAAGGCTTGAGACAATTTCTTTTATATCAGCAAATGTAGTTTCAAATACAAATATCTTGCTTAAAACAAACCTGACTGAAAAATCAACATACAAAAGTGATAATACCTTTCTGGAAATATAGGAAATCCACCTACATTTTCAGGTTTCTGATATAAATTGCTAGCCTAACTCCTACTTGCAAGGGTGACATCTTGTTTTAATTAAATCCCTGGAATGGCAGAGATATGGAGAAAGAAATGTGACTAGATTTCAGCACTAGTGCTCATTCTATATGTTATATTCCTTGGTAGTTAGTAATAGGAGGAAGAATTTGAGAGCAAATGGTGTGGGCATTTGTTGTCAAGTAACAATGTAAGGTTCCCTATTCAAAAATATTTCCTCCATACATTACATTTAGTAGAAGATATTTTATTTGGGCTAAAAGTTCTTTTAAGATGCACTTGTGCTTATTCATGCCTTAATATTTATTGAATTAAATCAGACTATTAGAGAGACAGGTAGGATAGTATGAAGAGAATTTGTGTGTAAATCCTGCCTCTAAGGCTTACTTGACTGTGATCTTTGGCAAGTCACTTAATCTTCCTGATCCTTAATTTCCTTATCTGTAAAATTAGAAAGTTCGTTTTAAGTCCAGATCTTTGATTATGACCCTATGTCTAGATGGCTTCTGATATTCCTTCTAGCATTATGTCTATAATCTTATGATCTTTACTTATCTTCTATAAATCTGTGATAGTTTTGAAAGGGGCCATGTGAAATGAAGGGTTGATTTGGAGCTAGAAAACAGACCAGTCTCAAGCTGTGGAACACTGAGGGTACTCTTTGAAGAACTGGGGTGTCTGCGGAATTTGGACAAAGAAGGTAGAATGTAAAAATAGATGCACAAAAGCACTGGAAGATTGCTTGAGTAATGAGCTGATTCCTGATATCTAGTCCAGGCAAGAAGTTTCTAAGAAACTTAGAAAACTCAGGAGGGTATAAATTTCAATTTCTTCAAAATCCATCTAATCCCTATCCTTTTCTAAAGGATTAAAAAGAAAAAAGAATCATTGTCTTTTCTCCTCCTTCCCATTATTACAATAGGTATTTTGTAAATCTGTAGTGTAAATCAAGGTATGAGGGTATGCTAGGTATTAAAACTCTGTCCTGCTTGTCCTTTCTTTTGCTGACAGTTGATGACATTGATCTTCTTGAAACTTTCTCCTCATTTGATTGTGGTATGTTTATACTCTTTGGTTGTCCTATGTCTAATCTCTCTTCTGTATTCACTGGCTTTTATTTCTTGGCTCGTTCTTTTTTTTATATATACTTCCTTGTAGAGGTGATCTACTCTTAAAAGCTTCAACTATAAGCAAATATAATTTTTTAAGTCTGCATCTCTAGCTCTCATCCATCATCCAAGTACTAGTCTTTTATAATTCCAACTGTCTTGGAAGATGGTAACCACTTAAGACAGTATTAGGGGGCAGCTAGGTGGCACAGTGGATAGAGCATCAGCCCTGAAGTCAGGAAGACTTGAGTTCAAATGTGGCCTCAGATACTTAAAACTTCCTAACTGTGTGATCTTAGGCAAGTCATTTAATCCCAATGGCCTCAGCCAAAAAAAAAAAAAAAGTATTGAAAACATTAGTTTACTAAAAAATGTTTTTATAGCTTTTGCATTTTATTCACTGAGGCAGTGCCTATTAATTCTCTCCCCCTACCCAGCTTCTCTTCATTACATTCACTAGGTTTAAAACATTGTTATCTTTGATAGTTCATTCTCTTCTTTTTGTAATTTACCTGCTTCTAAGATACCACTATCCTTTCTAATCACTCAGGTTTGTGGCCTTTAACTCAGCCACAAACTTTTAACTCTCATCCTCTTCTTATTCCAGTCATTTGCCAAGTTTTATCAGTTTGTCCTTTATAATATCTTTCCCATCCATCCTCTTCTCTTGCATGCAGGGTCAACTTTTTACTATGGGGTTTTATCATTTCTTCACTGAATTATTATAATAATCTCCTAATTGATCTCCCTGTTTGTGGTCCTTCCACTCTTCAATCTGTCTTCCACACAGCTACCAAAGCAGTGTTTCTAAGCAGAGTTCTGACCATTTTACTTCTATGTTCAAGACACTCCATCATCTTCTAATTACTCCTGGGACCAAATACAAACTTCTCTTTTTGATTTTTAAAGCTCTAGCCTGTTTTTCCAGGCTTAGTCCACATTATACACCCTCATGAATTACATTCTAGCCAGCTTCCCTACTTATTGTTGCATGTCTAAAAGGTTTCATTTCTTATCTCTGTGTCTTTATACACACAGACTGTTGCTTATTCCTTAAATGCATTTCTTCTTTATATTTGTATCTTAAAATTCCTGGATCTCTATATAGTTCCCTTTGTCGTGCCATAGCTCTCTTTTATTGTCCTGACTCAGTTTCCCTAAATTGTCTTGCCTAGGTTTCCCTGAATTGTTCTGCCTCAGTTCTTAATTGTCCTGCAACACCACCCCTTCTTCCTAATCATGATGATTCAGATAAGGAGAAAGATCTTCTATCTTAGACATGATCAGAATGTTGGGTGCCTCTCCCCATTCTGTAATCCCAATTTATCAGATGTCCTCCCATGCTTCCCCCGACCCTGTCAGAACTGGATTGTTAAGCCCCTGTTCCCACTCTCAGCATCCTCACTCTGCCCCTACCTCAGTCTACCCCTGTACTGGTGTGTGTGTGTGTGTGTGTGTGTGTGTGTGTGTGTGTGTATGTGTGTATGTCATTGAGAACTCACATTGTTTGCTCGATTCTTGGAGACAATAGTCTCATTCAGCCCTGGGACCAAACCATGGATCCATTTGGTCCCAGTAAATCTCTCCCTTTCAAATAAAATATTAAAAACTCTCTAATCTCTATCTTGCTTCAGTTTCTCCAGCATTACACCTTTAAGTACCATCTCTTTATGAGGCCTTTCTTCATTTCCTCAGCTGTTAGTATCCACATTTGTTTTGTTTTATATTTATCTAAATGGATACATGTTATTTTTCTTGATAAAATTTTATCTCCTTGAGAATATGATATATTTTTTATTTTTGTATCCCATGTCAAATAGTTCCTGACATAAAATAGTCCCATTATTAATACTCCTAATTGATTTCCTTATTTTTAATTTTGACCTGTTCTATTCCATCTGATTTTTTAACTTTTCTCCTACTAAGACAATTATACTTGTGTTAGGAATTGTTATAAAAGTTTTTATATGGATTTTTTATGGATTCAAAATCCATATAGATGCTAGGAACTTTATTCAAATCCATATAGTTGCTAGACTCACATTCTTGGGCTCAATCTCCCTGCCACCTCTTGTGTACCTTAGTACTTTGTCTCCCTCCTCTAGTCTGTCCTTCCCCTTTGGATGTCTTTGATGTTTCCTGTTGGAATCTTTACAAAGTGTTAAGCCATTAGAGTTGATAGAGACAATAATTATCTAATTTAGCATGGTTCAATATGATTGATTTGATCTTAGAAGAAGATATTTTGGGCCAGAACTTGAAACAAGGAACTAAGTACAACTGATAGAAACGATGCTTGTGTTCACACCTTTAGAGAGTTCATAGAAGCAAGAAATATTTAAGTACTCATTGGAGTTCACATGTTTGAGAGATTTCAGGGTAGAAAGAGATATCGAAATTCACACCTCCCTTGAAGTTCTTAGGGTCAGAGAGCACTCTGGGAGATAACCCATAATCCCTCTCTCTCAGAGGAGGAGTTAACCTTTGGGAGATCATATATATAGAGGAAGCTCTTAGAGCTTGGAAGGATTTACTTTGGAACACTGACTGGGGTCGGAGAGGAGCACTCTGGGAGGAAGCCCACAAATCTTTCTGAGATAAGAGAGATTCCTTGCATCTTCCACCTTGGTGCTGGCTGGAGTCTGAAGGACAAACCTTTGGATTTGGAGACATTCGGAGGGAGCTCTTGGAACCAAGCAGAGAGATAGGCCTCTGAGCTAACCGGGCTATATTGAAAGACACAATAAAAAATCTGAACTTTTATCAACTGGCTGCGATTTTGGGTGATTATTACTTGTAACTGAAACTAAAGCTGCCTCCAGAAAACCTCCCCAAGGAACCCTCTCTCCCAGAGAGAACCATCCATTATATTTAAAGAAGAAAAAACACGCAACAGTTTCCTGACCTTAGACTATATAACTTTCCTTTGTTTGCTACATGTGCCAGATTACATTCATTTAGCTGTCATAATGTTGGTACATATCATTGTTCTCTTCCTTCCTTTCCCACCTCCATCTTGGTGGCCTGTCAGTCAGCTTTACCACCTCTCCCTCCCCCTGCTCCTCCCTCCCTTTACCTCCTTCCCACCCTCCATACCCCACCCACAATGTCTCAACTCTCAGAGGAACTTTCTTACCTGCTCAGAACCCATAGTCTGGTCACTGCCTGAAGTGATAATAATGGGGAGCCCCTGCTGTTCCTGAAGTGGTCCCTAGTGCAGATAAGACCCTTCCAATGCCTGGGGCACCCCCTCAATAACTCCTCCTCAGACCTGGACTCACTTGTGTGCACCCCATGTCTTGCACCAGAACCCTCTGTCTGAGCATTCCCATTGGGAGGCTATGGAGTTGAAGCCCAAAGCTTCAAGATGAGTGGGAGGCGTGGCTTGGCCAGGGTAGGGTTGCTGAAGGCCATGGACCAAGAGGGAATTTCTGGGGCATTTTGTTTTCAAAACAAAATCCAACCATATGGGTGTGGTTGGATGGGCTGGGGTTGTCTCCCTGCTCCTCTCCCTTCTGAGAATAAGAAGAGGAGTAGAGTAAAAGTGTTGCTCCAGGTTTAGGGGCTGGCAGGGCTAGAGACAACAAGGGGAAGATTCAGGATTTTGAAAAGAACAATCAGAAGCGGAACCCTATGGGAGAGGAATGCAAGAGTCCTTAGTCTGTCATAGAGCCCAGAGCAGAAGAAGGGGAAGGAAGGGGCTATATTTAGCAGTGGCTAAGATCATTAGACCTATATTCAGGTCACCATTCCTGATTTTCCAAATTGTATTGGGGCCAATTACAAAGGAAATCTTTAACTTTCCTGTTCGGATCCATCATTGTGGATTTGTCCCAATTCTTAAGTAGGTATCCCAGGGCGGAGTGAGGACTAAGTAGTCAAGGTTCCCTCTCTCATCTACTTTAATACCAGGGGCTTTGGACTGGTATTAAAAAAAGAAAAAAGAAAAATGTGTTCCAGCCGAGATGTCCCTCAGTGTATATAGGAAGGCAGATTGCACAGGGTGCACATAGGTGGGTTCAACCACCTCCGACCAGTGTTGTCCAAGTCACATCTGGGGTGAAGGCTTCTACCAGAGGACTCCAGAGGCAAAGAAAAGAAGGGAGAAGGTAGGAACTTAGTAGTTTGGTCAAAAGGCCAAATTATTTTTTTTAATTAAAGCTTTTTATTTACAAAACCATATGCATGGGTAATTTTTCCAACATTGACCCTTGCAAAAGCTTTTCTTCCAAATTTCCTTCCCCCTACCCCTTGCCCTAGGTGGTAGGTAGTCCAATATATGTTAAATATGTTAAAAAAAAAACAACAACATGTTAAATCCAATTTATGTATATATATTTATACAATTATCTTGCTGCACAAGAAAAATCAAATCAGGAAGGAAGAAAAAGAAAACTGAGAAAGAAAACAAAATGCAAGCAAATAACAACAGAGAGAGTGGGAATGTTATGTTGAATTCCACTCTGTTGCCATATTTCTCTCTCTGGGTGCAGTTCCACTGCACAAGTGGAACTGGTTTGAATCATCTCATTGTTGAAGAGAGCCATGTCCATCAGAATTGATCATTATATAGTCTTATTGTTGCCGTGTATAATGATCTCTTGGTTCTGTTTATTTCACTTAGCTTCAGTTCATGTAGGTCTCTCCAAGCCTCTCTGAAATCATCCTGCTGGTCGTTTCTTACAGAACAATAATATTCCATAGCATTCATATACCATAATTTATTCAACCATTCTCCCATTGATGGGCATCCACTCAGTTTCCAGTTTCTTGCCATTAACAAAGAGGGCTGCCACAAAAATGTTTGTGGCACATGTGGGTCCCTTTCCTTCCTTTAAGATCTCTTTGGGATATAAGTCCGGTAGAAACACTGCTGGGTCAAAGGGTATGCACAGTTTGATAACTTTTTGAGCATAGTTCCAAACTGCTCTCCAGAATGGTTAGATCCATTCACAGTTCCACCAACAATATATCAGTATCCCAGTTTTTCCACATCCCCCCAACATTGATCATTATAGTTTCCTGTCATCTTAGCCAATCTAACAAATGTAGTAATATCTCAGAGTTGTACTACGCATTTCTCTGATCAGTAGTGATTTGGAGCACTACATGTGCTACAAATAGTTTTAATTTCTTCATGTGAAAATTGTCTGTTCATATCCTTTGACCCTTTATCAATTGGAGAATGGCTTGAACTATTATAAATTTGAGTCATTTCTCTATATATTTTAGAAATGAGGCAAAAGGCTAAATTCTGAGTGATTTCCTTAGAAAGCAATTTAAGTACTTGCTCTTAAGCTCCGCCCCCTTCTGAGGTTTCAACAGCCATAGAAATACAGTGGGAAAGCAGGTTCCAAAGGTAAGAATTATCTGGATACTGGACTGATTTCTCTGAGGAAAAGGCTTTATTGTCCTATAAAGCAGAACGGGATCAAGCAGCATCAGTGGACTAGTTGGTCCAAGGGATATTGCCTCAGGATGGGTATTTTATAGGGAAAGTATGGGGTGGGGAAGGAAAATGTTTATTCTTTGCTTATTGATTAGACTCAAGAATGATGTTTACTTGGCCTAATTTTTAGGAAAAACAAGGAATAAAAATATGTAGGACCCAAGCTTTCTGGCATCCTGTTTACTAGGACCCAAACTCCTTGGTTCATCATGTCCAGTTTACCACAACACAAGCCTGCACCTGCCCTTGTGAGCAGCAATAACTTGTTTTTCTTCCCCTATTCCTAACTACAGACAGAGGGCTTGCTAGGGCCAATTCCAGTCCTGAAGTTAATCTGAATAAAATTTGTATATTTATAAGAAATGCCTAGTGGTTTTATATTTTGTTAATCCATTTACAATGATATCTGTTATTAATTCATTTGCTGGAAGCCAGATTTCTCTAGAGTAACATAAAATATGATTAGAAAAATTATCTTTAGTTTAGACAAAAAGTGATTCTTTTGGCCAGAGCAACTCATAAAGACAGTCTCTTAAAGTGGAGTGGGAATACAGTCCTTATCTTTGGAAGGAACACCATTAAATCACATATCTTTCTAAACCTGATACAGGTTTAGAAAAAAATTTGTTTTTATAAATCAAGGGATTTATTGCAAGTGTTTTCTACATTACAAAAATAACTTGATTTACCATTTTTGGTAAATCATTTCTGCAGGAGGTAACCTAGTCATATGAGATAAAATTGTTCTCTCTCTTCTTTCTGGGGCTTTTAACTTGCTTCCTCCCAGATGTCAGATGTTCTGTATTTTGCTATTCTTCAGCTTCCCTTTCAGTCAAAGAAAGAATTTATTGCCTTGTCATTTATAGGCTTGGTTAATTGCTGACTGCAGAATTTGAAAAACATTAATAGAGATCTAGTCTAGTTTTCAGAGTTAATTGAGCTTATTAATTTGTTGCTTAGCCAAATACATTTTAAATCTGTTAGTTGTAGCTGTGGAAGAAAGATTTTATGCTTACAAAATAAATTCATATATCAACAAGTCCTACTTATATAGTAAACTTAATGCAATTTTAGGATAACTAGGCATGAGGTAAAAAGGAGACTCCTGCCTTGCCTTGTATGGGAGATCTTTTTGTTGCTGAGACCTGTACCTGGGAGTTAGTGGAGACAAAGAACTTGGTTTGTTAGTTGTCATCCTTAATGTTCAAAAAAGGACCAACATGGCATTATTATGTTGGAGTCAAGGTACACTGTGTCTGACTGTGGCTGATTTGACCATTAGGGGTTTGGAAGGCTCTTACAAGTTGGGCACAAATAGTCTATATAGACATTTATAGTGGAGATATTTCTAAATTTGTGTCTCATGTTTCTTTTGATCTATTGCAATTTAGCTTTGCTCACGGAGCACAGCACCTTCTTTGATGCAGACATGCCATGCTGGGCAATCAATCCTGTGCCACTGTCTCCCATGTTTCATGATTTATTCCAAAGTTCTTCAGAGAGACCGTGACAGAATCCTTGCTTGTATTGTTTCCTCTGACTTCTGTGTGAGCCCTTGCCTTATGAGTTTTCTGTAAAATAGTCATTTAGTCAAACATACATTTGACATTAGGACAATGTGGCCAGTCCATTGGAGATGTGCTACTGAAGAGGCACAGTAATTAAACTTTTTTCTAAGATAAATTAGTGATCCTTAAAGAGCACTTTTGTTAGATTTTTAAAAAGAATTTGCTGCAGTGATTAATAGGTGAGGGAAATTATGTTCTGGCAGTTCTGGAGATTGATGTTCCTCTGATCCTAAGACAATGAAAGCTTCTGAATCATCAGAGAGAGAAGGCAAATTATTTTTGGTAGAGTATGATGTAATGAAAAGCCCACGAGTCCTAGCCCTGCTAATGCTAACATGTGCTTTGTTAGGTGGCTGTTTAACCGTTTTGTACATTGGTTTCCATGTCTCTAAAGTAAAAAAGTTCTCAGACCCCCTAAGAACACTGAATCCTGTGATACTTAAGAATGAATTATTTGAAATATAACCTTGAAATTTGAAATGTGTTTTGTATAGAATTAATTTATAAATAATATTTTAACTAATTAGGAAGTTCATTTAGCCATGATATCTCATTTCTCTTGTACTGTTGAATAATAAGTTATGATTTGTACATTTGTTGATTCATGAGAAATATGTTATTAAAATAATATCTTTTTCATATTAACTTTGCCATTATATATTTAAAAAAAAACAATGATTTTGTTATTTTGTTGCTTCAATACTTGAATAATTTTTGCTTTTAGTCTTACATCAACACAGGTCAGAGTCCTTCAAAATCTTATTCAAATGTTTTTTCTGGGAGTTGTATTGTGCCTCTTCCCCCCCCAAAAAAAAAAAAATTGTGATTAATGAGTTACTCCAAAACTGGACTGAATCTTTTTCCCCTTTTAGTGGTGTCTAGGTATATGTACCTTTTCTGAGGTTGAGTTATTTAAAATCTCCTGGTTTTCTGATAGTTTGGATATTTTATATTTTTGAAATATTCCTTAGTTTCTTAAAAGAAAATAAATGTTTAAAATAAACATAAATGCTCTTGATTGTGAACATGTAAGTGTGTATAATATGTTTTGAATATTCTTTTTTATTTCTTTATTTATATTCTTTGAATATTCTTTTATTTCTACCTTACTCAGTTATTATTCTCATTGATTTGGTTTTCTGGTTTCTTTTTCATCAGATAATCTAATAGATAACACTTTTGTCAATATTTTTCAAAGGGTAAGATTTTAGTTTAATTTATTATTTCCATGGGATTTTTTGTTTCCATTTTATTTATTTCCTCTCTGATTTTTAATATTTTCTGTTTTGCACTTTAGTTCTTTTAATTAGCTTTCTAATTTTTAAAAATGCACATTTAGTTAATTCTTTCCATTTCCATTTCGTTGAAGTATGTTAGTGGGATATTATTTTTCCCCCAAGGACTGCTTTAACTGCAATCCTAGAAATTTTGGTATTATGTTATATTTTATTACTTTCTTTTACATAGTAATTGTTTCTATGATTTATTCCTTGACCATCTCATTATTTAAGATTTCATTTTAAGTCTCCATTTTGATATCTCTTTCATTTGTGCTCCATGAAACAATGAATATTTTTTATTGTATCATGAGCTGTAAATGACATATTTGCAAATGGTCAGTTTATATAAAAGTTTCATGTGGTACTAAGAAATGTTCAATTTTTTGCTGTCTCTTTAAGAAGGGAGTAGAGTTAAATTTGACCTTAGATATTTGACACTGACTAGCTGTGTGATCCTGAAGAAGTCACTTAACTCTGTCTCACTGACAACCCCTCCCCTCCTAAAAGAATACAGAGAATAGAGAAAGGCTAGATAATTATTAATTATGTCCCTTTTAGAAGAAGCCATGAGATTTTTAACTCAAGTTTTTCAAATAATTTTTTTCAGTTCCATGGTTTCCCTTTTCTTTATTTTTCTGTTAGATATCCCAAACTGAGAGGAATATTGAAGTTTCTTGTTACTATTATATTACTGTCTCTGTCTTATAGCTCAGATAATATTTCCTTTTTGAATTTGGATGCAAAGGCATTTGCAGTATATAAATTTATTGTTGATGTTGATTTATTTTCGGCACCTTTCAGCATAATGTAGGTTATATTATTTATACTTTTTATTTTTTAATATTTATTTTTGCTTTATCAGATAGCATGATGCAACTCCTACTTTTTTTGGTATCCATTCGATGCATAGTAAATTTTCAATTCCCTCATTTATGCATATAGATAGATAGATAGATTGTAAAATTTTATTTTCTTATCCAATTTGTCACTCTTTTGTTTTATTGGATTGTTTAGTCCATTCACATTTAAAAGTGTGAGAATTAGATTTGTTTTTTCTTTCATTTGCCAGTGAAATTTTTTTCAAGTTATAATTTTTCCCCTTTTCTGCTATTAACACAGTGTTATTTGTCTTCAGGTACTTTACTTTAAATTTTCTGAAGGTGGCCCAATTCCCATTGGCTCTCTTCTTCTCCCTCTATCATCTTTCCCTCCCTTCCTTTCTTCTTCCCTTCCTTTCTCCCTTCCTCCTTTCCTCCCTCCCTCCCTCACCTGAAACAGTAAGGAGTAATATATCCAAGAATCTTTTTATTGAAACTTGATTGCAAATGGGATGGTCGGCAATACTTGAAATAAGCCTTCTCAAACAGTTTGAATTCTGCTGGTCCATTAGAAATTCTTAATGTATATATTATTTCTAGGGTGGAAGTTGTGCAGTGAAAAGTTCAAAATATATAGTCTGTAATGCAGTGCAGTTCCATTGTGAAGTTCCTTTGATCTATTTTGCAATTCCTGTATATAAAAAGCAACAGACATCTCTCCTCCCAACAATGAGGGTAGACTAAGGAGAAGGATTTTGCTTTTATGGGAAGGTGACCAAGCAGCATATCAAAAAGAGGTGAAATTCTCCTCTTGGTATGCTTTCCAGATTAAAAAAATAAAAGGCAAGGGGAAATGCATCAGGTCACTTTAAGTGGTCAGAACATAATCTGTAGTTGTTTTTATATATAAATATAGTATATAAATTTAAGTTATTTATTCAAATGGTCAACCTCACCTGAATTCTGAGGGTGATAAGGAATATGAAACTTAGGAGACCAAGACTAGAATAAGTTTAAGAACATTGTATCAGTGAAATAAGATCCCCTCTCTGAATCCGTATGTACTACTAGAGGACTATATCTGGGCACAATCTCTTTAAAAAGGATTTTAACAACAAAGTTACTGTAGCTTTAAGACTAGAGAATGTCTCACCTCACAGAGTGAGCTCGTCTACAATAATAAGACAAATTTTATAGGGGCCAACTTTGAGCATGCATATAAAATCAATTTGTACAAATGTTCAAATGGAGTGTAAGTCAGAGGTAGCCCACCAAAGGCAATGTTTTGGGAGATGTGTTAGTTTAATGACTGACAA
The DNA here is from genome assembly GCF_902635505.1 of Sarcophilus harrisii. NCBI lineage: Eukaryota > Metazoa > Chordata > Mammalia > Dasyuromorphia > Dasyuridae > Sarcophilus > Sarcophilus harrisii. The sequence goes on from NC_045429.1 coordinate 280,848,142, forward strand.
GAGTGACAGGCAGCACAAATGAACTGCAACTATGATAATGCTTTGGGCAATGCACACCCTTCATATTATATCAACTATTTCTTGAGTGCCAAAATGACTCCTTATGAACAGATATGCGTACCTAGTGATAGAAGTTCCTGTAAAGGAGTAGTTTTGTTTTGCCTTAAATTGTAATTTCCATTTTTCGATTTCAGAGTCATTGTAGACAAGGGGGAGATCCTCATCAGTGATAGAAAAACAGATGAAACATGTAGGTAGGTCCTTCTAATATGGCTAACTTTGCTTCAACATAAGCTTTACTATTAACTGTGAAACAGTGTTGTGACAACTGTATGAATTGAGCAATGGACAATGGCGAGGGTTTTGGATAACTGAAGAACAAATAGAAGATCTTTAAAGTCAGCATTAGCTGACCTTTCTGCCAAAAGGGCAATGCCAGCAACTGCTTATAAATAGGGTGAAGCTCCTGTGGCAAGTGAGTCAAACTGGCAAAATAGTATGTCCTAATATGAGAAAGGGCCAGATATTTGAGTTAGGACACCAGAAGTAACTTCCTTGTGTTCATGTACCAAAAGAAAAAAAAAAAGAATTATTGTCCTAGAACTAGAGCCAATAGCAGGGTTTTCTTGAGCTCATCAAGGCCAATAAGATGTTGTGGTATAGGGGCTCTGGAAGTTAGTCTTAGATCAGAGAAACTAAAGGCTTAGTAATCTCACCAAAAGAAGAGATCCATTGTCAACAGTATCTGGCTGCTCCCAAAATAGCCCACAATTATGTTTTGATCTCAAAAGATTGTGAAGACAATTGTTGAAGAATCTGTATGCACTTCAGGGAAACAGAATGAATGCTAGCAGACTAAGTGAAACAGATCCTTTCTCTGGGCAAGGCACCACTAGATCTTTGTTTTGGAGACTTTGTGGCCTTTGATTAGGCTGAAGTAGATTGTCTTGGAAGATTTCAATACTGAATGTAGTGAGCAGGAGATTATCAATATACTGGACCAGAGAGAAATCTTTTAAAACAACCAAAGCTAAGTCTGAGAGCAGTGTGGGAAAACAGGATGGGGCTTTTTCTTAAAGTCCATGTTCATACAGCTGAAGGCAAACAGGTACTAAGGTTTTTTGTTTGTTTGTTTTGTAAATCAGCAGAATGGGAGTTTTACAAGGGCATTTACTGAAACAATTTATGCTGGTCTCTTAAGTGAGTCAGTAAAGAGTGAAAAACCTTCATTAGCTTCCTCCTTACTGATGAAGTAAGGTCCTCCTTTGGTTCTTATGGTGATGAAAATAGCAAATTTTAACAGTTCTACATCTAAGGATGAATTAGCCCATAGAATCAGAAATGTCACATGGAATATCTGGACCATCCTTGGGGATTTCTTGGGTACTTTGAACCAAAGCAAAGAAGAAGGAGGAGTCCGCAGAGAGACAAAATGCAATGGATCTGTCAGGAGAACATGAAATAGTGCCTCTCAGTTTACAACAATGACCTTGGCCTAACAGATTCTTAAGACATTTAGGTATAAATAAAAAAGTGTGTTCCACTGTCAAAGTACCAGTAATTACCATACAAGCAGTCAATTTGGGGACATTTTGGTGCTTATTGGAGATTCCAAAAACATCTAAAGTCCCAATAGTTGAACAGTTAGAATATGGCTTTCTTGTCAAAACTGAAACTAGATGCTCTAATATCTAATAAGCAATCATAAAATATGTTTTCACTTACTTTTAAGAGTTTCAACGTTAAGAGTAACATATGGTGCACCAGTGCAGAGAGAGGCAAAGACTGGGATAACTTGAGCAAAGACATTTATATTGGGAAGAACAACATTTTCTTCAGAATTTATGGGGTTTTGATGTGTGCAGCAACAGCAAGATTGTACTATGATAGACTTGATTCAGTGATCCAATACAATCCCAAGAAACTTTGGATGAAAAACTCCATCTGCATCCAGTAAGAGAACTATGGAAACTAAATGTGAATCAACACATGCTATGTTCACTTTTTCTTTCTTCTGTTTCTTTTTTTCTTGTGGTTTTTCCCTTTTGTTCTGATATTTCTTTCCTAACATGATTTATATGGAAGTATGTAAAAAATGAATGTACATATACAACCAAAAAATGGTGTAACTGAGGAAAATAAAAATAAAAATTGAAAAATAAAATAAAAAAAGAATTTATGGGCTTCCCCCCCCATGCTGAATTCTTGGGTTCTACCAGGATTTCCCCTATTCTTATTCTTTAAGTCCTTTCTTTAAGTCACTTCTTTCTGCTTTCTTTGGTGAGGTGTCCCTTTTGGGACAAAAACATTATGGTTTCCTGATGCTACCTGAGGAAAAGCAAAAATAGTAAGCATTTTTGGTGTTGTTCTATCCTTCATATATATATATGTTGGGTAATGCTTTTAAGCATGCTTATGCTTTTTTTAAATGCCATCCAAGGTAGCTCTTATCAAAATATCACTTTATTTCTGGTTGAGATTTATTTACAAAGGCAGAATTAATCATTTTAGCAACTCATGAATTAGATGGATCAAACCCTATATATTGCTTAGCACCTTTATATAACTGATTATAAAAATGGTTAGGGGTTTCATTTTTCTCTTGCAAAGTTTCTTGATATTTGCTCCAGTTTTCAAGGTAGAAGACACATGCCTTCATTCCCTTAATTAAGGAAGGATTCTTAGCTTGTAATAGTCTGGTGTAATTGTTTGTGTTGTTAGAGTTCCAGTGTGAGACTTTAAAGGCTAATTGGAAAAACTCCCTGGCCTTACTGGAGTGGTACCAACTTGGTCATATCTATTTGCAGCCTCTGTGATGGCATTGTCTTTCCCCAGGGAAGAACAAGGTTTCTGTAAGTCAACCACTTCTCCTCAGGTAGGATTATAACCTTTAAATATGGCCTGAAATTAGGCTATAATAGTCCCAGTCTTCGTCAAATTTAGTAGTATATCCCTCCACATGGAAGGATCAGAAGATCTAAAAGTTTGATAGGGTCTTCAAAGTACCATATTTCTTAGCTAAGTTACATCATGTATAAATCTTTCTTGGAGGAGAAAGACATCCACAGTTGGTCCTTCCTGCTCAGGAGAGGGTTTGGGGAGAGAAGTTAGAAAGGAAGAAAATGAATAGGACAAATAAGAGTTGGCTCTCTAAAAAGTGAATGACATGATTCTTTAGGGAAGGCAACCCAGCAAAACCAATAGTTTATTTGATGGGAATGGGGGTTTTAAATAGCCATCTTCAATGTCTTTAAAATATAATAATCAAAATGCAAAATTTAGGCTGAACTAATTTATCAGCCGAATCTCTTGCTGTTTTAAACCAAATCTCACACATTTTAATACTGTACTTTTTTTGGTCATTTCTCATTAAACTGGGAGCATCCATGAATCTCAAAATATAAGAAATTTCTCCCCTCATTATACTTCTGCTGCACCCCATTATTCCTTTTAGGGACTTAACTAATAATGTAGGGATTTACTTTGAATTGGAAACATTGAGATTAAGGAAGTGTCTGACCTCCAGAGTAGTCCAAAACAGAAGAAGTCTCTCTGTGAAAAATTAACTGAAGTATTCTGAGAAATTCATCTCTAAGAGGCTATCTCTGGAGTCAGAAGTTCCCTTTCTTGATCTCCTGGTTTTCTTAACAGCTGTGAAATTAATAAAGACTGAGAAAGTGAAATCCAAGCAAATCAAAAGCAATTGGGGTTAAGTGACTTGTCCAGGGTCACACAGCTAGGAAGTGTGAAGTGTCTGAGGCCAGATTTGAACTTAGGTCCTCTTGACTTAAGGGCTGGTGCTCTATCTACTGCACCACCTAGCTGCCCCAAGCAAATAAATTTATTAACAAGGTTAGTAACTGTGCAAAAAATCAGATCCTAGGCCCCTCAATGTAGGCACAAGAACACCAAATAATAGACAACAAAGCTTTTTTATAATTAATAATGAACAAATTAAGTTCTACAATCTTGAGCAACAAGCATATTTTCTTTCTGATTGACAAAAGAATGACAAAATCGAAGGATACTAACCACAAGTTGTCCTAGAACATTTTGTGGTTAGTAAGTATTATCTGACTTTACTAAAATCATATGAACAAAGCTTTTACAAGAATATAGAACTTTAAATCACATACATGTAAATTGGTTTGATTCCTTCACAACTGAATTAGCTTATTCTCTGACAATTCCACACAATACTAATTTCCATCTCTTTGCCTTTGTATTGGCTGTCCCTTCTTAGCTCCACCTTATAGAGTTCTTTTCCTATAAGACATAGCTTGAGCACAGTCTTTTGTATGAAAGTCTGTTCTGATTGTCCTGACTACTAGTGTCTTCTGTCTCACGTTATATTTTAACTACTTGTTATGTACTTATATTTATTCACTTTATGTGGGTTAGGGTTAGGGTTCTAATATTTAGAATGTAAGGTTCTTGTTAATATGAATTGTTGCATTCTTTGTACTTGGATCTTGAGCTCCTAGTACAGTGCCTGCCATATAGTAGACAATAGATTCTTGTTCATTGATTGATTAAAATGATAGGTGGACAGAAATTATTATCTGTTTTACAAAAAAAGAAACTAAAACTCAGAGTTAATTGAACAATGACCTGTTCAAAATCATACAGCTAGTAACTTGAAGAACCAAGACTCAAATCTGAGTGTCTTGACTCTCAATTCAGGGTCCTTTTATATTTCACCAACATAATATAGTAAAAATGATGATGATCATAACTAGCTTTTATATAACATTTTACAGTTTATGAAGTGCTTTGCAAATATCTCATTTTATGTTCCCAACTACTCTGAGGGGTAGATGCCATTATGATCCCCTTTTAACATATTGCCTACAGTCACATAGCTAATAAGTATCAGTAACTGGGTTTGAATTCAATTCTATCTAGGGTCTATGTCCAATATTCTCTCCATCATGCCAGTAGGCAGGAATTGGATTTGAAGATTCTGTAGTTAGTAAAAGGAAAATAGGAATCTCATATGGAAATCCTGTAGCCCACATATGCATTTCTCCAGAAAATATTAAACAATCTGCCACTTTCTAATTTTTCTAAACCCATTTGAAATTCATTTGTGCTTCCTTCCACTGTCATCTTGGGTATTCCCAGGCCTTAATAGTAATTTAGCAATCTAAAGGAGGCTTCACAAAAGATTCAGAAAAATGAGTAATACATAAATTAATAAACACATAAATGCCTGTTATGACATTGATAAGATTTCCTGAAAAGACTACAGATGCATAATTTTAAATGTAGTAAATTAAATATTAGAATTCAGATTCTAATATTCTGACTTTGAGATTAAATTGTTTTATAGTACTTTGCTTTTTATATTTAAAATTTACTTTAAGAGAAACAAAATGTAATAAGGTAAAAATATTTTTCCTTTATGTTTTTGTTTTATTTAAAACTGAACTAAAATAAGTTAAATTTATTTCAAAAGACTACCATTTTATAATTAAAAATTTGATATGTCCATAAATCTTAAATAGACTAATAGAATTATAAGTGCTTCTTATTGCTTGAAGCATATAAAATAGCTTTTTTGTTATAGTTGTTGTTATATTTTTTGTTATAGTTGTTCTCACATGAAGTCCTTTTTTTTTCACAATTACAAATATCTAACAGAGACTTTTTATGAAGCCAGCCTCTCATTCTATATGTTAAAGGTTGTTGAGCTTGTTTTTAGGAACTCTGAATTAGAAATTGATGTAAATCTCCTTCTTTGAAACTCAGTATATTTTCTGTCTTTCTAAAGCACTGTGTATTCTATATTCTTCTTGTAGCTTAAAAAATTTCACTTTCATTTATAGAGCTGTTTTTGGTCCAATTAATGTACTGTGTACATTTAACTATCATTATATTCTTTAACACTGAAACTATTGTTATCCTGTAAATTTAAAAACAATTCTTCAGTGATTGATTTAGAAGATAAAACCATGCCTCTGTAGTATCTAGTAATAGGAAAGTCCCAGCATTCTGTCAATCAGACTTTTTTTTTAATAAAAAGGGGCAAAGACTTTGCTAGGGTGACACATACATTTTGGTGATTCCTTATGGATAATCAGAGCTTCAAGAGCATTTTCATAGCAAGGCATAGGAACTGAAAAGATAAGCCAGAAGGGATATGCAGAGAGGTATACTACCTGTCTGAGGTAGGGAAGTTAGAAGATAAAGTTACCTAATTCCAAAAGGAATCAAGGCTGGAAATCCTTTGTGGAAAAGAGAAAAGAAATATTTCATACCAACTGTTTTTTGGGCACCACTTAGGTAAAGTAATGACAAATGAAAAAATGTAAATAGTATCTTAATAGACACATAGCACTGCTGATATCTAAAAGTACTATTTCTCAAAAAACATTAATAGTAACTTTCAGGAATGTAGTCTGGGAGGTCCAAGTGAAAAAACAACAATATTTAAAAGTTAAATTAAGAACTTCTGGAAGAAAATTCAGAAGTCTGAGACGGAATGGCTTTAGGACAAGCAACAGCTGTGGAGGCAGAGCTCTGAAGTTATTTGGTTTTTGGTGGAGAAGAGATAGTTAAGTAGTAAAACTAGAAGTATAACTAAGAGTTGACTAGTTCAGGAAGTCCTAGATGGTCAAGTATATATGTAGTGGGAGTAACTACAAATATTGCCTCTCTCCCATTATGCTCATAAAATTGACACATGTACTTATTCCCTTAATGGTACTCTTAATGATTGGAAAAAAAACAGGATTTCTCCCACTTTATCCAACCACAAAAGTAAGATTGTAAGTTGCGTAATCACATTGTGTTCAATTTGCTTAAATTGACAGATATTGGCTGTCTTTTCTGCTTCTTAAAAATAGCCATATTTGCCAATGAACTAAATAATTATTAACATCCACTTTGAATATTGAACCTGGAGTCAGGAAGACCTGAGATCATATCTTAAGCAAGTCACAGAACTTCTGTAAGTCTCAGTTTTCTCAATTGTAGAGTAGAGAAAATAATAACACCACTTCTCCCAGGGCTGTTGTAAGAATCACAGGAGGTAATATTTGTAAAATTTAGCACAGTGCCTAGCAGATAGTATGCACTATATAAATGCTTGTCTTTCTCTCTCCCTTCCTCTTTCCTTCTTTCCCTTGTTTATTGAATTAGCGGAATTGATATAGTTAGATATGTGCTTTAGGGAAATCATTTTTCATAATTAAGTGAAGATGAACTGGAAGTGGGAAAGAGACATGAGACAGGGAGACTAACCAACAGATGTGAGGTAATGAGAGCCTACAACAGAATGGTGGCTGTAGGTATAGAAATAAGGGGAGATGTGTGTGTGTGTGTGTGTGTGTGTGTGTGAAATATTGTGAACATAGATACAACTTTGGCCAATGAATTGGCTATGTGGAATGAGTGCAAGAGAAGAGTTCAAGGAGGACACTAAGATTGTGAGTCTGGATGACTGGAAGGAGGATGGTACATTTGACAGTAGGTGGGAAAATGGAGAAAGACAGGACTCGAAGATAAGAGGAAGATAACGAATTCTATTTTAGACAAATTGAGTTTGAGTTGCCTTTGGAACATCCAGTTCAAATATCCAGTAACCACTCAATGTGAGACTGAAGGTCAAGAGCAGAATTAGGAATGGATATATAGACTTAAGAATCATCTGAATATAAATGTAAATTGAATCCCAGGGCCTTAAAGTCTGTTTTACAGTTGAGGAAATGAAGGTTTAGGGAGATTATTACTTGTCATCTTTACAGGATCACATAGATCTTCTGACCTCAAGTAAAATGCATTTACCAAACTCTACCACAAATAAGCTGATATAAATATTCCATAATGGAAATGGGACCACAAATATAAATAGCAATACCTAGGTAAATAATGATACTGATTTTAAAATGATCCGTGTGTTTTTTTTCATTGGCAAACTGATTTTAGGAGAAATTAATAGCAAGCATAATTAATGAAATTTGAAGGGCATCTTATTTTTCTATTATAATTCAAATGTTTGTTAACCATTACTTTAGAGAATTTGTATTTATTTGCCTGGCACTTAATATAATAGAACTATGTGTTCCCTTTCTGTTCTTGGGATAGCATATTTTTTCATTTTCTGTGACGTCTTAGTTCAGAAAGCTTTATTGTAGGATTAATATCCATAGCTACATACTGACCTTAAGTCCAGAATAAAGCTTAGAGTGGGAGGAAAAAAGAGGAAAACTTCCCTACAGATGGTGATTTATTTTCCTGGATGAATTGTAGATGTTTATGTGTATTTTTTTTGTCTTTGCTTCGTTCATGGTTTTTAAACACTAGAACAAGAAAATTTACTGCTTTTATAAAAATCTAGCAGTCCTGAGTAACATGAATTAGTATTGGGAGAAAATAATTATTCTATATTTATTGATCTTGTTTAATTTTCTATTTTAGTTTTACATTCAGGAATTATGTTTTAAGCATAATTATATCTCTTTAATTTTTATAAGTTCTGCTGATCATCTTTGGCCCAAACATTTATATTTATCTGAAAACAGACAGTTCATAAGTTCTACAAAAGGTATCAGTTGTAACTTTTAAAATTTTTTGCAAATTAGCTTTCCTATTCAAAAGATATATAAAGGTTAACCTACATAGTCTTCATACATAATATTATATGTTATAAGTTTAGCACCTCCTCTTGGATACTTCCCCAATTGGTTTTCACACTCATAGATCTCTAGAGGATATTTAGGTTCAAGTAATAACCTGTGGGTATGCCTCTGTTATTCACAATGCTTCCCATTAACAATTATCCAGTATATAAAACTGTATATCCTTTGACCCAGCAATATCACTACCAGATCTGTGTCTCAGAGAGATCAAAGAAAAAGAAAAGGGACCTATATATACAAAAATATTTATAGCAGCTGTTTTTGTAGTGGCAGAATTAGAAATCGAAAGAATGTCCATCAGTTGGAGAATGGCTGAATGAGTCATAGTGAGTGATTGTGATATGTAATAAATGATAAGCAGGATGGTTTCAGAAAAATGTGGACATATATGAATTGATGCAAAGTGAACAGAGCCAAGAGATCATTGTACACAATAACAGCAATATTGTATGATAATCAACTGTGAATAACTTATTCTTATTAATACAATGATCCAAGATAATTTTGAAGGATTTATGATGAAAAATGTTATTCACCTCCAGAGAAAAAACTGATAGAAACTGAATATAGATCCCAACATGCTTCTTTTTTTAAAGCTTTTTTCTTTCTTTTTTATTGGATTGTGTTCTTTTTTGGTAACATGGATAATATAGAAATATATTTGACATGGTTGTATATGTGTAATCCATATCAAAGAACCTCCCTTCTCAAGGGAGGGAATTTGGAACTCAAAAACTATAAGAAAAAAAGAATGTTAAAGTTGTTTTTACATGTAATTGGGGAAAAATTAAAACATTCATTTAAAAGTTAAAAAAATTAACCAGGGAGCTAAATGTTTAGTTTAATAAAATAACATGCTTTTAAAAATAGTTACAAAACATTACCTACCAAAATCTAGAGTTTATTCTTACACAAATTCACATGTTACTCATGGGAAGGATGAGCTCAAATTGTCAGTTCTGTTTAAGTGAGAAACATTCAAAGATAAAGTCCTATGCAGGGCCTGGAATTTCTTTATTTTTTGGTAGTGTCCTTACTTAGCTTTCTTTGGATATATCATAGAGATGATGATGGTGGTTGTGATGGTTTGTTCATCTGGATTTCCAGGATCTACTCATCTACACAACTCTCTTTTCACTGAAACTAGCTCTCTCTTAGCCATGGATTTAATGAATCCATAGCTAGTTCATCATCTGCTGCCAGGTGACCATTCCTTGAAAGGTGCTTCCTTCTTTAAATGCCTTTTTATTTCTGGGTAAAGTATTGCTAGACCCCAAGAGGAAGGAGAGGGAAATCTTCCTCCTCAGAGATCTCTACAAATCTAGCCAGAACTCCTTCAAACTTTCTAAGACAAACTTTTAACTATTTCCAAGTTCATGGCTAATTTGTTTGCTAAACCAATAATATTATCCCCTCTGACTCAGAGAATTCCTATTAAAAGGAATTTCCAGGAGTTAACATAACACATGATTACTTCATTATTTCTGTTAACAAATCTTGCTTTCTGTGACTGCATTAAATTGAGTTGGTAGGAAGAAGGGATCACAAGTAGTAATACTGAGGTATAAAAGAGGAAATCATGTAAAGAGACCTAGATGGGTTTCCAGTATCTTCCAGCCCATCCTATATGCTCCTGCCCAAGTAATTTTTCTTAAGTGCAGATGTGACCTCCCCTACTCATTCAGCTACAGTGGCTTCATGTTGCTTCTAGGACAAAATATAAACTCTTACGGACAAAATACAAACTCCTATAGTTAGCTTTTAAAAACCTTCACAAGATGTACCCGGTGTAATCTCTCAGCCTCATTGGATATCACTTTCCCACTCATATTCTGCAGTGCAACCAAACTGTCTTACTCCTTGTTCCTTCAGCTTGACTCTTCATTTCATCATCCTATCTGCCAGGAGTGAACTGCCTCCTTATTTCTACTTTATGTAGAGTCTCTCTCTCTCTCTCCCTTTAATTCATTGTTCAAACCTTTCCTGATTTCCCCAATAATATTCTCTATCCAAACTTTTTTTTAACTACTTACTATATATTTGTTTATTCACTGTACATATGATCAAGAGTATTGTGATATATAAATATATATATTTGCATGTTTACTTATATATGAACTTACATATTTATATTTACTACATAGCATTTATATATTCATGTATATATTTATATGTAATGTGTCTATATGAACTTTTTTACCCCATTAGAATGTAAAATCCTTGCTACTAAGGATTGTACTTGGCTTCCCAGTGTCTAGTAACATAATAATTCTTTAGTAAAAGCTCACATTGAGGGAAAGACAAAAGGTGGCATTTATTAAATAAGTCAAACCTCTGCCACTATCACTGAAATAGCAGAAGACTCTGGAAACATGAATTTTGGGAATAGTGGCATTACCCAGACCACTAACCATGCTCTTCCATCTTGTCTCTGTAGTTATAGTTGAACAAAATCCACCCTGAGAAGAATGAATCTATTATCTTGGTCACCACCAGTCATCCATTGCCTCAATAGAGCCCGAGGACATCGGACTATTAAAACACAGAATTGATGAAAAGTTCTTTGTCATCAAGACCAGTTGACACTGATTGACAGAAAAGACTAACAGATACTCACAGGACAGCCAAACCAGCTTAACTGAAACAGCAAGGCATAGTGAGGGAGATAGCAAGTAGTAGCAGGTAGCATATGCTAGGCAAGTAAAATCACTTACACTGTTTTGTTCTTTTCAATGCCAATACTTCTTGGATATAATGGAAAGTTTTGTGATTTTTATAAGAAGTATGAAGATTTGCATGAAGATTTAAATTTTTCCTTAGTAAAATTATTAGCTCTGGGGACTTTCACTCTAAGGAAAAAATCCAGGCCAACCACATCTAAGCTGCATTCCAGATTCATCTCCACAGGGCTTTTTGTCATACCTCCACAGCAAGTACCTTCATTCATACATACACTCACTTTTCCACCTCTCTAGCCCCATTAGAATGTAAGCATCTACAGAGACATTTTCTGCTATATATGTATTAAGCTTATCATTGTATCTGGCACAGAATTAGTGATTAAGTGCTTTTCTGTTGATTGACTCAGTAATAGTTTAACTCTTTTCTATTGTAGGGTGGAGAGTGATTGGAGGGAGAATAAATTTGAGATTCATAGTATGTATGCAGCATATAGACACATCCCTTTTATTTTTATGACTAAATTAAAATTCAATTATTCACTATAGTATATAAAAAACAACTTTAGCTTTCTGGCCATTTTAATTACACAGTTAGGAGAAAGAAATCAAATATTCAGAAAATCATTTAAGGTGGAATTTAATTTTAATTTTATTAATATTAACAATTGTTCTTTGTCATCCTCATCAACTCCCATTGGTATAATTATCATCTTTATATTAATGACTTACATATCGACATGTTTAATCCTAGCCTCTTTCCTGAACACGTCAGACATTATCAGCTGCCACTTGGACATTTTAAATAGATTTATAGTCATCTTAAACTCAGCCTGTTTAAAGCAGAACTCTTATTTTCTTTCCCCTAAAATGCACCCCCTCTTCTAAACTTCCTCATTATTGTTGAGGTCACAAGGGTCTTTCAAATCACCTAAATTTGCAACCTCAGGATCATCTATGACATCTTATTTACATATCAAATTAATTGTCAGGTTTTGTTGATTCATTTCAGTCTTCTCTCATGGCTATTAATTCTACTTTAGATACTCTTCGCCAAGACTATTATAATAACCTTCTAATCAATCTCTCTGTTTTAGCCTATTCTGATTTCTCATCCATTTTCCATAAAACTATCATAGGGATTTTCTTAAAGCATGGGCCTGACAATGCCACTCCATTGGCTTCCCCTCATCTCCCTTGTGTCATATACTTCTATATTTGACATTTAAAGCTCCTTCCTACCTACTTTCAAATGACCTTTCCAGCCTTATTCAACATTGCTCCCTTCATGTTCTCTTTTTACCCTTTGGTCTGATGTTGTTCTTCACACAGGATACTCCATCTTCCATCTCTTGCTTTTCTTCATCTTAGAATATATTTTCCTCAGCCATATCTCTTAGACTCTCTAGTTTGTTTCAAATCTCAGTTTAAATGTCTTCTTACATATGATGTTTCTCCTCATTTCCCCAGCTGCCTACTGCCTCTAATTCTCATGAAATACTCAGTCTTTATGAATTTGTTTTACATATACTTATGTTCATGTTGACTTCCTCATTAGAATGTAAGCTCCTTCAATGCTAGCAGGAATTAATTCCTTTTTTGTCTTTGTATGCTCAGCACCTAGTACAATGTAGGTGTTTGATAATATCTTAACCTTTATATATCTCTTTAAGATTTACAATATGCTTTGCATACATCTCATTTGATCCTTATAGTAACCCTGTGGTATAATATAGGTTCTATTATTCCCATTTCACGATATGAGAAACTGAGGTTCAGGGTAATGGGTGAAGGGAGTTGGAATGACGTAAAACATTTCTAGAATAGAATTTTTAGGTACAGTAGTAATTGTATCATGAGGTTGCAGAAATAAGAGCCAGATTGTAGAGATCCTTGAGCATCCCACTTAAGGTATTTATATTTTACTTTGTAAATAATTGGGAGCCACTTCTCAACAATGAAATGATTTTAGACAATTCCAATAAACTTGGGATCGAAAATGTCACCCTCATCCAAAGAGAGAACTATGGAGACTAACTGTGTATGGAAGCATAGTATTTTCACCTTTTTCGTTTTTTTCTTTCTTGTAGTTTTTTTCCCATTTTGGTCTGATTTTTCTTGCACAACATGAGAAATATGGAAATATGTTTAAAAGGATTCCACACATTTAACCTATATCAAATTGATTGTAGTCTTGCGGATGGGGAAGATAAGGAAGGGAGAGAGAAAAATTTCGAACACAGAGTCTGACAAAAATGAATATTGATAACTATCTTTACATGTATTTGGGAAAATAAAATACTATTGAAAAAGGGAGAAAAGATTGGAAGCCATTTAAGATGTCTGAGAAGGAAAGAAGGTGGTAAAGATCAAAGCAATGTTTGTCATAGGATCATAGATGTAAGAAGGGACTTTAAAAATCATTTAGTCTACTCTTTGACTTAAAATCCAGTGTTCTTTTTATCATATTGTGATGCCTTCAAGTATTGTAAGTAATATAATTTTCTTCATTATTTTAGTACTTGCTATCTACCTAATATTAATTACAGGCCTCTTCCACTCACTATTGCAAGTCTCTTGGTGTCTGGCAAATGAGACTTAAATTAAGTCCCTTCTGCTTATTAACTGCAATTAGGAGACTACTAAACTTGTATTCATTTTTATTTGTCTTTGAATTTTTATTATTTGTAATTTTCTGTACTTTGTATATCTACTATTGGAACTAGCTATTATTGGAAATTATACTTATTTAAATGTTGTACCCTATTGTGCTACCAGTTAAGATCTGTGTGTCAAGGGCTTATTCTTCTTTTAACTTTCTTGACCATCTGGAGCTAGAGAGCTGATAAATTGAGTTGTATAATTTTAACTCTTTGTCCAGATTTCAACTGGTTTATAAATCCCCAAAACACTACTTTGAATCAACCCTGAAAGTTTTTTGTTTGAGTTTCATTATATTTCACCATTAGCTGAATCTATAATTGTGAACATTCATAAAGATGTACTAATGTTACTTACCACCATTTTTTTTCAAAATGTGTTTATTTTTACATGTTAAAATCTTTCAAAATTTTGCTTCTATTTGTTATTCTTTGATAACCTAATGTATTTATTTATAAGCATTTATTTGTTTTTTAGGTATTGTTTTGGTCTGGTTATCCGTTGTATTCTTTGACATGTTTATGTGCTATAAACTTCTAGAATATGGAGATTGATTATTTCTGTATATTCTCTTTGTGCAAATGTCTGGCATAGCACTATGTATAATCATACTGATATATATGTAGATATAACATGAGAATGATTTAATGGTTTATTTCACTTAAACTAAACAAAGCATCTGAATTTTTAAAAAAGTTATAAAATTGCCTGGAATATGAAAGCAAAACAACTCAAACCCAGGTGTGTCATCTTCCTGTTAAAGCAGCACCTTTTTAACATTTCTGATTACTACAATTCTTGATTAGCATCTTTTGTAATAGTTGGAGTATCAATGAAATATTGAACTTGCATTTTAGAAAACCTGAGATTTTTGTAATAGTTAGGGTATCAATAAAATACTGAACTTGGCAGTTTAGAAAACCTGAGATGAAATCCTACCTTAAATATTTGTCATCTATGTGACTTTAAGGAAGCTGAAAAGGGAGGAGTTATCCAATACAAGGACATTATAGAGGAAAGTATGGGAGAGTCAGGAGTGTGACCTGGAAAGGATAAAGAACATGACTACTTTGGCCCTCTTTTTTAAAGGGCTGCTTCTAGGAGGAATAGACTAATTGGAGGAAGATGCTGCAAAAGCAGAGGAAACTTTCAAAATGTGGATTCTAGGACATGATAGAGAAATACAGAGAGAGATTCGAATGAGAAGAAAAGAAAAAGCATGGAAATGCATCCCCAAATGGCATAAAAAGAAGGAACCACATTAACACAGGAACTGAAGAGCCTTAGTGTCTTTAAGTTTTCTACTTGATAAATTTTTTGTCTCCATCACCTCTAGCTTTTAAGATACATGTAAAAAGCTTTTCAAATAATAAGTTGATCTGTGAGCTCATTGATTTGGATGCTGCCTTTAACAGTGCAGATTGTTATCCATCCATCTTTGTACTTTATGTGATATTCTACAATTCGTATGGATCCTTTCAATGTGCTGATGACTTCTTTTGTTTTATCCTGATAATTTACCACTATTATTGTGATGCTGAGGTAGTCTACCTATGATCTGAGTTGCTGTTATTGTTTTTGTTTTTGTTTTGGGGGTTCTATTTCTTTACTTTGCATCACAACATATAACTTCCCATATTTCTCTGAACTATTTAAATTTGTCATTCATTATGGAGTAATTATGCCATTACTTTCATGTGGTACAATTTGTTTAGCTGTTCCTATATGGTTGGCCCCACAGCTTCTTTCTAGCTCTTTGCTTTAAAAATAGTGTTCCTACAAATATTTTAGGGTTGGGTCTTTTGTTATTATTGTTGTTGATGATGTTGTTCTTCCTAATAGCTTCCTTGCATTATAAATCGTGTAGTAGGATCACTAGGTCAAAGAATATAATGATTTAGTAACTATTCTAGGTTAATTCCAAATTGTTTTCTAGAATGGTTGGAACAATTTGTAGCTTCTCTAGCAAGCAATGAATTGGTGTTGATTTTTACAGCTTAGGATCATTAATTTAGAGCTAGAAAGGACCTTAGGGATCTTTTGACCCAATGCTCTTTTTTTCATTTATAAGTGTAAATGTGTCAGGGGACCCCTGAGCAATGATTTTCCCTTGGAAAATATTTATACTTTACCTTCTTAAGGGAAACACCCTCTTTGTACTTTAAGATCTTAACACATGCTTTTTGATATTGTAATTACATCAGATGGATTGGGGTAAATTAGCTAAGGAAAGAGGAAAGCTAGAAACCCAGGTTCTCCTGATAGAAATCAAGCATTATGTTTACTTTACAGTTTTGTACAATATTTGTGAATTTCCTAAGTGTGAAGTAAAATTCCAAAAGTTGTTTTAATTTTTATTTCTCTGATCATTAGCCATTATTGATATTTTCTACATTATTTTGTGTCTCTTTTATAAGCTGCCTGTTGATATATTTTGACCATTTTTCTATTAAGAAATGACAGTCTTATGACTTTGGGGGTCAGATGTTAGAGATATTATTCATTTATATTTATATATTTATATATATAAATTATATGTGATAATTTTCCTCTAGCCTGTATCTTTTTTATTTTAACTACAATAATCTTATTTATACAAAAGCTTTTAAATTTTATATGATGAAAATTTTGTCTTTTAATAATGTACTTTTTTCCTTGGTTTGTTACAGATTTTTGCATATCCATAGGTCTAAGAAATAAAGCTTTCAATTACCTTCTTTTTAATAGGTAAACTTTTCTTATTCAGATATTTTATTCATTTGGATTTTATTTAATATATGTTGTAAGATGTTGTTCTGAATCCATTTTTTGCCAGACTACTTTCCATTTTTCTGTGGAATAATTGAAGTCCCTTCATCTATATTTAAATTTTAAAAAATACCTTAGTTTATATTTGACGGTTTACTACATGTTAGTCTCTTACAAACATTTGCTTTAAGATCTGGTTTATTTATAATTAATATTTTAAATATAAAATATTTTCAATTTTTTCAATAATTCTCTTGGCTTTTGTTCTATATATTTTTATTATAATTTTGCTTAATTCTTTTTTAAAAAATCACCAATTTTATTATAGTATTAAATCTTTACTTTTAGCTTTTTATTTTCAAAATATGTACATAGATAGTTTCTAACATTCACCCTTGCAAAACAAACCTAGTGTTCCAAATTTTTTTCTCTCTCCCTTCCCGTACCCTCTCCCTTAGATGGCAATCCAATAACATATATTGGATTATGTTAAACTTGTGCAATTCTTCTATACATATTTCCACAATTATCATAACATTAAATCTTTAGAATAATTTAATTAGTACCATAATTTTCACTAGGTTGTCATTGCCTAGCCATATCTATTTCTCATGTTATTTAGATCCTTCATTTTTGTAAAAATTATTGTTAGTTGCATTTATATAAATCCTGTCTATATCTTAGCAGGTAAACTCCTAAGTATCTAAGATATTTAATTATTATTTTAAATAGTATTTCTTTTTCTAATCATTTTCATGGTTTTTCTTGTTAGGAGTAATATACAGAATTGTTTGACTTGAGGGATTCATTTTATATAGTATTGTGCTGATATCAGTCTAGATAAATTTTTATTTGATTTTTTTTTTTAGAGTTTCCAAGTAAATTGTCATTGTCTACAAATGATAATTACTATGTTACTTTATCCAAACTTATTTCTTTTTTTTTCTTATTGTAGTAGCTTGTATTTCTGACATGTAAAATGAAAAAGTTGATATTCACAAACTTGCTTTACCACCCTCTATCTTATTGGAGACATTTCCTGTGTTTTTTTCTATTAAAAATAATGTTAGCTCTTAATTTTAGACAAATTCTTTTGATAGCATTAAGAAAAGTGTCTTCTTGAATAGATCTAGAAAAACATTGTGCACAGGGACAACAAAATTGTGTAATGATCAGCTATGATAGATTTAACTCTTCTCAGAAATTCTGTGATCCAAGGCAATTGCAAAAACTTTGTATGGAAAATACTGTCTTCATCCAGAGAGAGAACTATGAAGATCGCATGCAGATCAAAGCACACTTTTTCACCTTTTTTTCTTTTTTTTTTTTTTTTTCCCATGGTTTTTCCCTTTTTTTTCTGATTTTCCTTCCCCAATATGACTTAGATAGAAATGTTTAAAAAAAAAAAAAATCAGTTTTTAAAAGGAAAATTTTATATGAGGGAAAAAAAAGTGCCTTCTGTTTCCATACATTTTTGCATTTTTAAGATACACAAGTGCCGGGTTGTGTTAAACACCTTCTTATGTAATACGATTTTTAATTTATTTGTTTGTTTTTGCTGGAGTAGTTGGGGTTAAGTGACTTGCCCAAGGTCACACAACTAGGAAGTGCTAAGTGTCCTTAACAGTCAGGTCCTCTTGACTTCAAGACTGGTGCTCTATCTACTATACCACCTAGCTGCCCCTTTATTTCTGTTTTTAATATGTTTGTGTTGTTTCTTACTGTTGAATTCTTGCATTCCTGATATAAATCCAGTAAGGTTATAACGAACATATTCTTGAATATCTTGCTATGGTCTCTTTGCCCAGTATTTCATATAACATTTTATCACCAGTATCTATTGATGTTTGGTTTATTAACTTTTCCCTTAATTTACCCCTCTGTCATCTGTATGTCAGGAGCTTATTTACGTTACAGGAGTTTAGTAGATTCACTCTCTATTTTTGAAGATAGTATAAGATAGTCTTTTTTAGTCTATTTAGGTTAGAATGATTAATTTACATTTCTTCCATTGCTTTTACTTTTTATTTCCTTATTATTTGTAAACAGTGTTTTTAATACTTATGCACAAAAGGCAGCATGGTTCAGTACCTAGAGAAGCCAGCTTTGGAAGCAGGGAGATCTGGGTTCAAGTTCTATCAAAGATGCATATTATTTATATGACCCTAGGCAGATATTTATGCTCTAAAATTCCCTATAAGTTGTCAAGAAGATAGTGGTCTTCACTACCAGAAAAGAGTTTTATCATCTGGAATTCTTTTATCTATGAAATTACTGATCTAGGTCCCTTATGAGTAAGTCACATAAGGATTATTTATTCTTTAAATGTGTTATAGAAATCACTTAAAAATCCATTTGAACAAGGAATTTTTTTTCTTTGAGAGCACATTTATGACTTTATCACTTTGTTCTTCTGAAGCTGAAGTATTTCTGTTCTTAATTTTCTGATGGTTTTATTATGTTTTCATTTAAGTTTTTGGTTTTAACATAAAATTCAGGTTACTAATAATTGTTTTCTCCTTTCATTGTGAATTTTTTTTCCTTTTGGGTGTTTTTTGTAATTTTATATTTCTCTTTGTTTATACTATTAGGGTAATGATTTGATAATTTTGCTTGCCTTTTAAAAAAAACCCAACTCTTACCTGTAGTAAACTACTATTAAGAATTCTAGGGGGCAACTGTTGGTGCAGTGGATAGAGCACCAGCCCTGAAGTCTGGAGGACCTGAGTTCAACTCTGGTCTCAGACATTTAACATTTCCT
This sequence comes from Sarcophilus harrisii, assembly GCF_902635505.1. NCBI lineage: Eukaryota > Metazoa > Chordata > Mammalia > Dasyuromorphia > Dasyuridae > Sarcophilus > Sarcophilus harrisii. The sequence goes on from NC_045429.1 coordinate 280,867,632, forward strand.
AGCTATGTGACCCTGGGCAAGTCACTTAACCCCAATTGCCTCAGCCAAAAATAAAAAAGAATTCTATAATTTGTTTCTCATTTATCTTTATGTTAAAATTAATATAATACCGCTTGTCCTTTCCTGTATGGTTATATAGCAGTGCGTCTCTAGATTTTCCCCAGTTCCTGTTCTTTTCATATCTCTGTCTAAAAGATATCTGCGCATTCTTTCCCCATGAAGTATTAATTTATGAAGGCTGGAATAAATGTTGTAATCTAAAATAATTTAATACCTTTCCTTTCATTACCCCTCTTCCTTTATTTGAACTTCTCAATCACTTAACGTTGCCAAGATATTTTCTCTTTTTTAATGAACTGCAAATAAATAACCTTTTATTGACAGAACCCATGCCAGGGTAATTTTTTACAACATTATCCCTTGCACTCACTTCTGTTCCGATTTTTCCCCTCCCTCTCTCCACCCTCTCCCCAAGATGGCAAGCAGTCCTATACATGTTAAATAGATTACAGTAGATCTTGGATACAATATATGTGTCAGAACCGAACAGTTTTCTTGTTGCTTAGGGAGAATTGGATTTAGAAGGTATAAATAACCTGGGAAGAAGAACAAAAATGCAAGCAATTTACATTCATTTCCTAGTGTTCTTTCTTTGGGTGTAGCTGCTTCTGTCCATCATGGATCAATTGAAACTAAGTTAGGTCTTGTCTTTGTTGAAGAAATCCACTTCCATCAGAATACATCCTCATACAGTATTGCTGTTGAGGAATATAATGATTTCCTGGTTCTGCTCATTTCTCTCAGCATCAGTTCATGTAAGTCTCGCCAATCCTCTCTGTATTCGTCCTACTGGTCATTTCTTACAGAACAATAATATTCCATAACATTCATATACCACAATTTATTCAACCATTCTCCAATTGATGGGCATCCATTCATTTTCCAGCTTCTGGCCACTACAAACAGGGCTGCCACAAACATTTTGGCACATACAGGTCCCTTTCCCTTTTTTAGTATCTCTTTGGGGTATAAGCCCAGTAGTAACACTGCTGGATCAAAGGGTATGCACAGTTTGATAACTTTTTGGGCATAGTTCCAAATTGCTCTCCAGAATGGCTGGATGTATTCACAATTCCACCAACAATGTATCAGTGTCCCTGTTTTCCCAATCCCTTCCAACATTCTGCATTATCTTTTCCTGTCATTCTGGCCAATCTGACAGGTGTATAGTGATATCTCAGAGTTGTCTTAATTTGCATTTCTCTGATCAATAGTGATTTGGAACACTCTTTCATATGAGTAGTAATAGTGAACTTAGTAAGTAGTAATTTAATAAGTAGTAATAGTAATAATTTAATTTCATCATCTGAAAATTGTCTGTTCATATCCTTTGACCATTTAATAAGATGAGTTTTAAAAAAGCAATAGATTTATCTCATCTAAGGAACTTGTAAACATTGATATTTTTATTCTTGCTCTTTTCTTCCTGTGTGTATTCATTTGTTTCTTTTATGTTTCTTTTGTTTGAGTTTATTTGTCAGAGATACTGTTCCTTTGTTTTCTTCTAAAAGAACAAGTAAAATTATTCTCTTGCTAAAAGTACACCTTTCATTGATTATTAAGTTCAATTTTAAAAGGATACTTTACTTTGGGATGGAAATTATTTCATTTCCTTTCAGATAAATCTTTTATATACCAAGAAAAAAGTCCAAATTTATTCATTTGATTAATATGATTACCTGTAATATTTGTTGTTTAACATTGAAATTCTGAAACATAATCATATTTCTTGATAAATGTGTGGTTTCTTTATTAGCCTTCTGTATATTCTAGTAATCCATATTTTGCCCTCAGTCTCAAATACTTTCAAGTACTTTTCCTGCAAAATGATACTGAGACTTTCTAGAAATTTTATTTTTCTAGAAAACCTGGGAATCTACATCTTCATATTCTTTTTTTAGGTCAGTTGTCAATACAGAGTTTTCATTTTTCATCTAGTTTTGTTTATCTTTTTATTTGATTCTCTCAATTTCTCTTCCACTTCTATACTTTGAAATTCTAAATCTGTTACCTTTTTTTCTAGAAGATATATTCATTTGAAGAAATGGTCTGTCTTTTCTTCTAAATTCTGTACTCTTTGCCTTTTTTGTTTCTTCTTGCAGGGTTCTAATTTTTTATCCAATTTCCATTCTTATTTTTTTTATTTGATTCTTTTATTCACTTTAGAACTGTTCTAGGTTATTGTTTTTATTCTTTTTTAGTTTCTGTCTTTTACTAAAAATTATAGATTTTCAAGTCTCTTTCATAATAGCATTATTTGGGTTTGTACCTTTTTATTTGTTATTGCTTATCTCTCTTTTTTAAAAAAAAATCAGTCTTTCTACTCATTGTTCTGGGAAGTTTTTCCTCTGATAAATTCTTTCCCTTTTTTTTTTTTTTTTTTTTTTTTTTGCTTTCTAAAAGAGATGTATTCCTTTCTATTTTTAAGTGATTGAGAGTTATTGACCTTAGATACTCTATTTCATGTAGCCATCTTTTCAGAAGTCCTTCCTAGCAAAATTCTAGAACATGTTATTTAACAGATGGTGTGCAGCTATCCAGAAAGATATGTGGTAATAACCCAAGTGCCAAACAGCATGACTTTATCAAGGACAGGTTATGCCAGACTAATCTGATTTTATGTTTTGACATGGTTACTAGATTTAGATATAAGCAATGTTTTAGAAATAGTTTACCAAAGATAGAATGATAAACTAGATAATAGCTCACATAAGTCATCTCAGAACTGCTTTTATGTCCAGTCCCAAAGAATAGCAAATGAAACTTTTTTTGATGTTAACTTGGAGGAAAATCTCTAGTAGGAGGCATTTCATATAGGTAGGCATTTAATAAATATTTGTTCAATTTTATTATGTATACCTTAGATATGTACCTGGCCTTATGCTTGTTGGATGCTGTAGAGGGGATTTTTAGTCAAGTTTAATTTGCACTGGATGACCTGAAATGTTTTAATTATGTGAGTAAAGGCTAATATGTTGGTCCCAGTGAAGAAGTCTCAAATATTAGCTAGGAACAAAGGTAAAATGTGTTCGTACTTCAGAATTACTTCTGAGCTGAACAATAAAGTAGTTTTTTTCTGGCTCAAAATATACTTATTTCTTCTTAGTAGGGATTCTTCTATAAAAGACAATGACTACTGACGAGGCCACCAAGAATGATGGAGAGAATCCAGCAGTTGCTCTTGCTGAACGAGGCGAAGACATTACTCCCAAAAAAGACCGAGGTGTTCTAAAGGTCAGTCCCTAAGGAATAATGTTAATATGATATATATATATATATGTATATATATGCATGCATGCAGTATCTGAGTGTGTTCCTTAACCATTTTTGTTTGTGAGAAGACAGAATCCATGGAGACAAGGAAGACATCAAGAAATGTCAATAAATTTTTTTAAATTACCTAATCTCATTTCATATTTTTTATCTATCACAAAGATAAAATTTTCTTAAGTTTTTTTCTTGATATGTAAGAGTCATTTTCCCCTTTGAGAATTACATAGGAAGAATTATTCTCCCCTTTAAGAATTACATAAATTTTTTAAAATTATAAAAAATAAAAATCTCATGCAAAATTTATTTTTAAAGAAGGGGAAAATTAGCTATGTTCAGAATCAGGAGATTTCTCTTTCTTTCTTTCCTTCCTTCCTTCCTTCTGCCCGCAATTGGGTTAAGTGATTTGCCCAGGGTCACAAAGCTAGGAAGTGTTAAGCATCTGAGGCCATATTTGAACTAGGGTCCTCCTGACTTCAGGGCTGGTGCTCTATCTACTGTGCCACCTAGCTGCCCCAGAATCAGGGAATTTCAATATTTACACATATGGTGTTCTTGTGTGAAGTGAATTCTTTATATTCAATCAAATGATCAACTTGTCTTTGAACTTAACTCTTCTATCCCACCCCATATTTAATATTATATTACACTTTACAATGCTTGTATATAATCCCATTTGAAGGTCACAGTAACCCTTTGTTTTAGACATTTTGATTTTATGAATAAGAAAATTGAATAAGTATTAGAGACTTTAAGGTTACATGGCTAAAATCTTGCAACACTGGTAAAACTGCATCTAGAATACAGTCTTTTACCTAATTTATTCTGTGCTCACATACCACTGTTATATACAGTCATTTTGTGTAATTGAATTAATTTTCTTTATCTATTTTGCTGGTAGAGAATTAACTCTTTTTCATATGAAATCACTTGGCTAACCAATTCAGTTATCTTTTTGTCTTCAGTCATAGAAAATAGAGTTCTTTCTGAACAAGTTTTGTTCAGTTTTATTGATTTCTTAATTTTCTTTCTATGTTATATATGTGTATATATATATGTATGTATGTATTGCTATTAACTTGTACAAAAACAAATTTTGGAGATTGATAAGAACTCTATATAAAGACAAATGCTGAATGCCTTAGAATTTTGTCATGGTATTATCTTTCTGAGGCAAAACTAATGAAATGATGCTGGGGGCTCTTAAAGCTTTCTCAAGATTTGAGGTTTCAGGCTAGGAATTAACTTCGCAATCATTCTGTAGAGCAGTGGTTTTACATTCAAATAGGAACAATTCTACTAACTTGTATATAAGGATCCCTGCTGGTTGCGTATTGACTTAAAAAACCATATCTTAAAATTAGCTATGGTTTATTTTACTTTTAATTTATTAAATATTTCCCAATTTTATTTTAATATGACTTGACTTCACTTAGAAGTATTTGATGCACCTCTGTTATAACTAGACAGAAGATCATCTGGCCAAAAACTTAAGAGGTTCAGATATTCCCACAGCATAATGCTTAAATGACATTCAATATTTAGGATTATATCAAATTTTTCCATCTGAATTATAAATCTGTGAATGTAATGAATAGAATATTTAGATTGGACATGTTAATATGATGAAATGTCTTTTTTCTTGAAAGCTCTGAAGTGATTGTAAAGATTTTCTCCATCCAGAATATCAGAGATCTTGAATTGGGACACTTGCAAATCAAAGTTTTATGTTCATAGTTCAGAAAAAAATAATTTAAGATAAACCTCTAATATTTACAGACAATTCTGCTCCACAGAAAAGATATAAGCCAAAGTGTTATCTTTGTCTTTTTTTAGTTGTTTTTCACTCAAGTCTGACTCTTTGTGACTCTATTTGGGTTTTCTTGGATAGTTGGAGGTTTGTCATTTTCCTTTTCAAGCTCATTTTACAGATGAGAAAATGAGGCAAAGTGAAGTAACTTGCCTAGGGTCACATCACTAATAAATGTCTGAGACCATATTTGAACTCAGGAAAATCAGTTTTCCTGACTTTAAACCTGGTTCTTTATCCATCTTGCCACTTAAGCTGCCCTACAAAGTGTTATCTACTTTGGAATAATTAATTTTGTATACATGAATTACAGAAGAAACTACACCACCAACACAGCTGGAATTGATTTTGTTTTCCTAGAACTGACTCGACACATTAGCAGCTTCCTCTGCCAAATACTAAACAAATAAGTATTATTGATTTTATAATTGCTCATTTTTAAAGAGAGTCCTTTTGGCATTTCCTTTACTAGAAAACAAGTTGATCAGCATTATACTCTATTGTTTTGTTAATTTGTTGTCCACCTTATATATGTATTATTCAAATAATGTGAAGTACAACCAGTAATACCAAGATATAGTACTTTTTAAAATATTAAACCTATTGGGACAATCTGCAGTCCGAAGCTACTGTGTTTGAACTAGTGGAGGATGTAAAGAGAGGTATGCAATGAGGCTTTGTTGTAGGCATTTATTGAATGTTCTTGAATGTTTTGCTTTGTGGCTTAAATTGTATTCCTTTTTGATTTGAGGACATTTTATTTTGAAAAAGGAATAAATGAGTCCAGTAAAGTTTGAAGGATTCATGACTCTTCTTTGAAATAAACAGTACAACCTGAAATGAGCTTAAGCTGCAACATAAGAGATTTAAATTGACTATAAGGATAAATTTCCTGACAGCAAGAGTTATGGTAAAAACTATTAAAAATGAGACAGATAACTTATCTCTAATGTGGTGTAGCTATACCTTTGCCTAAAGGATGGAAAAAAAAAAAAAGACTGGGTTACCTTTCTTTCTAATCCTTATTTAATGATATGAAGTAAAAACATTTCTTATTTCTTGATATCTATCTTTTCTAGATTGTCAAAAGAGTGGGGAATAATGAGGAAATGCCTATGATTGGAGACAAAGTTTATGTCCATTACAAAGGAAAATTGTCCAATGGAAAAAAGTTTGATTCTAGTCATGATAGAAATGAACCTTTTGTCTTCAGTCTTGGCAAAGGTAAGAGGGCATTCTTCTGAGTCAAAGAAATACTGTTAAATTTTTTTTACTAATAATTTGGATGGGAAAAATAGAGATTAATCTTAATAAAACAGAATTATTTTAGCATCTTAGGCATGATGGTTATTGTTTTCTCCTCAGTCCTCAGATGCCTTTAATGTTAGCAGTTAGAATTATTTTTCTTCTGCCAAGAAGAGGGAAATATATATAGTAAAGCTATCCCTGTATCTCTAATAGATGCTATCATTTGGATTTTGTTATTATTGTTATTATTATTATTATTATTATTATTATTATTACTTTGATTCCTTTTTTCCATAGGCTGAACTAGTTCTTGCCTCCAGGAGTTCATTGAACTTTTCCCCCAGATTGGTGTGATAGAAGACAGAAGGAAATCCCCATAACCACCATCAGTCATTATTGAGTTTCATTATTGCCCTTTCCTTCTCTTAAGTACTTAGAATTTATAATTTAAGGACTTTGGCCTAAACCCAAGCTAACTACCAGGTTGAGGATTGGGATAATCTATCCCTAATCTGAGGAGTAAGGCATTAAATGAAAAACTGATCAACTGAAACCCTTGTTGACCCTTCATTTACATTGGCACCAGTATGCTCTGGTGACTTCTTTCATCACTAATCCTATTCTTATAATTGACTTTGATGGTCCCTTCCCCACTTTGGCACAAAGCTGTCCTTTCTATCCCCTGTGCTTTTGTTGCCTTCTGTTTGTAGAATTGAGAACTTCATAGTTAAATTAGAACTTCTTGTGAGATTAATCTTTTTCATTATATTCTTGTTCCTGAATAACATGGCAGCCAAGGTAGAATGAAAAGGAATTGTTGATTGCTTATTTAATTTAATAGAATACACATTTTCCTGGGGGGGGGGGAAAGTGTCAAAAATATTAATTTTCTCTATTTAATACAATGGTCAAATTTATATGTTGTATCAATTTGGATTCTTGTAAGCATGGATGTCTTTTTTAATTGATAGAACCATAAAGTTTATCAGTTTCTTATCCTTTGCATTTCCTTTCTCCATACCTCTTCTTTCCATAGAATTTGTCTCTTCAGGGAGGTAAGCATAATTAAAGTAGTTCTATCCGAGGACCAGAGGATCATAGCTTTAGAGCTAGGAGGGATCTTAGCAGTCATCTCGTTCAGTCCTTTTACTTTGCACAGGAGGAAACTGAGGGACAACAGAGACTGTTGACTTGACCAAAGTTATGCAGGAGGTAAGTGTCAGAGTCAGAATTTGAAGCTAAATTCTCTGCCTTCAAATACAGAACTTTTCTGATATAAGAATTTCTTTCATAGCTAAGGTCTTAACAAGTAAAGGACATAAATTCTACTTAATTTCCATATTCCCCAAGAAAATGATACACTTACTAATAAAGATAATCCTCGAATTTAACTTCTCTAAAGATTTAAACAAAAGGAATTTTTTTTTGAGTAGTTCTTTTTAAAATGCCAACTAGAGGAGAAAGAAATATTTAACTCTGTATTCCAAAATTTCATATTATCATGGAAAGAATTCTCATGAGATTTGAGACCTGGGTTTTCATTCTAGCTTTGTCACTATCTTCATGTGTAACCTTAGGCAGATCACCTCACTTCTTTGGATTTTATTTTCCTTATCTATAAAATGAAAGATTTACTAATATCTGTTGTAGCTCTAACCTTTTGTCTCTTTTAAAGATGGAAAAATTAAAGTGTGCAAAGAAGCACTTTTCCCAGTAAACAGGCTTGTGTGACTTAAATACCCTCAATCACTGCTAGCAAGATAATGTGGGGTTCCAGCTTGCCTCAAATGAGCTTCATCACCATTGGCTACCAGAAAATATAGTTCTATGACCACAGTAACCTGCATTGGTTTAAAAAGAAAGAAATTTAAACTACCTTTTTTGGGGGGTGGGTGGGGCCTGAGGCAATTAGGGTTAAGTGACTTGTCCAGGGTCACAAAGCTAGGACATGTTAAGTGTTTTATGCCTCAGGTCCTGACTTCAGGGCTGGTGCTCTATCCACTGTGCTACCTAGATACCCCCTCTATGCCACATTTTAACATATAGATTTTTGTAACATTAAAACTTTTACCAGTTTCCATGATCCTTTACATCATTTGTCTTTTATTTCCTCTTCCCTTTCTCAGCTAAATTCCTTGAAAAATTTGTCTGACTGGTGCTTCTACCTCCCCTTCTTTCATTTTCTTCTTAACAGTATTCAGTCTATTTTCTGGCCTTATCACTCGATTGAAACCACTGTCTAAAGTAAACAATTATCTCTTAATTATGGAATCTAATGACCTATTTTCCAAATTACCATCCTTCTTGACATGTTTCCGGTATTTGACATTATTGAACTCTCTCTTTCTGAATAGTTTAATCTTCTTTGAATTTTTTGAGACTGTTTTCTCTTGTATTCCTCTTAACCTATCCAACCACACCTTGGTCTCCTTTGTTCATTCATCATCCATTTTATACACCCTTACTCTTTTGGTTAACTTAGGCTTGACAGTGAGATTGATCAGCTCAAATCCACAATATCCCCAAAGCTCTTCTCTGACCCCTCTTTTCTGTCTATATTCATCTCACTTAGTGACCTCATCAGTTATCATCTCTATACAGATAACTTCCAGATTTATATATTCGGCTAAAATCTGTCTCTTATCTTCTAGTCCTGCATTGCCAGTTGCCTATTTGGACATTTCAAACCAGATTTCCTGGAAACATCTCAAATTCAACCTAAGACAGAGTGCATTGTCCCTCCCCCAAAACCATTCTTTGACCAAATTTCTTCCTTATAGAAGCCACCTTCTTTCCAGACACCTGAATTCTTAACCTCCTTATCATTGCATGCCAGTTATGTCCATTCCTTTCACTCTGCTCTCTGAAATTCCCATTTCATAAATTGCAAATTTTTCTGCTTTCTCTTCTCTTTGACTTCAACTGACAAGAGATTTAGATTCTACCAAATGATACTCTTGTCTTTCACTATTTTTTTCAGCACTGGTTGTATCTTTTCTCATAATCTCCAACACACTTTTCCTAAAGGGGGAGTTGAAATACTACTTAGTCCTGTCTACCACTTCCAGACTTTCCAGTTAACTTCATCACTCAGTAAATATTCCTCCTTCATTGTATTGAAATCTTTTGCCTTATATAGATGACCCTTTCTTTGCTTCTCCTTCAGTTACCCTCCCTCCTTTCTTAAGGAATTTAATACCTGACTCTTTTTTTTTCTTCCCAATTCCTGCCTTTATTTTTGCAGACTTCAATATTTTTATTGATACTTTCTCAAACCCACTAGTCTTCAAGTTCCTCAAACTCTTCATATCCTGTGATCTACTTGTCCACTCCACCCCATCTCTACACAGGGTAGTCAAACAGTCACACTTTGGATCTCATCATTATCGTAAGTGGTTTAAAAAAAAAAAAAAAAAAAACCCAGCTAACTCTTGACATTCCTCTATCTAACTATAACACCCTATCGTTCCATCTATCCCTATACTTTGTTGTTTTTGTTCAGTCATTTCAACCTTGTCTAATTATTTGGGATTTTCTTTATAAATGAGAAAACTGAGATAAACAGGGTGAAGTGACTTGCCCATAGTCACACAGCTAATGTTAGGCTGAATTTGAATTCAGGGAGGTCCATTGAACTACCCATACCTTAGTTGCCCTGTCTCTCACCCTCTAAATTTATTCTTTTCTTTCGTTAATATCTCCAGTGCCTCTATCCATCAGTACTTTCTCAGACCCATTAAGCCTTCTCTGACTTCATTTTTCTCCCTTCTTAGTCTTGACATTGTCAACAGTTCAAATTCACAATGTTCTCTAATTTTTTTTTCCCTGAGGTAATTGGAGTTAAGTGACTTGCCCAGGGTCACACAGCTAGGAACTCTTAAGTGTCTGAGGTCAGATTTGAGGTCTGGTTCTTCTGACTTAAGGGTTAATGCTCTAGCCATATGATTCACTATATATTTGTTACTTTGTTGTAGCAAGGCAATCCCTTTATTCCTCACTAGTGAATTCCCTGTCTATCCAAAGAATCTTTCCAGACCTTTTCTTTTCTCCTCAATCTCCCCTACCTCCTTTCTTCTACTTTCTCTGCTGAGGACATTACCTCTTTATTTGTACTCTTCTCTTCCTCTTAAAATATCAAAATATCAAAAAACCTCGTCATCACGCCACTTCTCTCCTGTCCAATCCCTATTTATGATCTTGATCTAATCCTTTTCTCTCTTTTCTAGCACATTGACTTCTCAATTATCTCCTCTGTCTCTCATATTCAGTCTTTCCCTATTCAGTGTTTCCTTCTCTTCTAACTTCAAGCATACTCAAGTCAACCTCACTCTTATTTTTGACTTAATTGCTATACTTTCATGACACAATATTCTTTTTTTTTTAATTTATTTTTTTATTTAATAGCCTTTTATTTACAGGATATATACATGGGTAACTTTACAGCATTAACAATTGCCAAACCTCTTGTTCCAATTTTTCACCTTTTACCCCCCACCCCCTCCCCTAGATGGCAGGATGACCAGTAGATGTTAAATATATTAAAATATAACTTAGATACACAATAAGTATACATGACCAAAACGTTATTTTGCTGTAGAAAAAGAATCAGACTCTGAAATATTGTACAATTAGCTTGTGAAGGAAATCAAAAATGCAGGTGTGCATAAATATAGGGATTGGGAATTCAATGTAATGGTTTTTAGTCATCTCCCAGAGTTCTTTTTCTGGGCATAGCTGGTTCAGTTCATTACTGCTCCATTAGAAATGATTTGGTTGATCTCGTTGCTGAGGATGGCCTGGTCCATCAGAACTGGTCATCATATAAGTATTGTTGTTGAAGTATATAATGATCTCCTGGTCCTGCTCATTTCACTCAGCATCAGTTCGTGTAAGTCTCTCCAGGCCTTTCTGAAATCATCCTGTTGCATGACACAATATTCTCTGGTTGTCTTACTTTTCTGACCAATCCTTCTCAATTTATTTGTGTATTTATCATCCATATTACAACTCCTAATTGTGATGTGTAACCCCAGGTTCTGTTCTGAACATTCTTCTTTCCTTTTTCTCTTATCAGTTAGCTTATCAACTCTCATAGAGCTAATTATAATTTCTGAACAGATAATTCACAAATCTATATCTCCAGCATGAATCACTCCCAAGATCCATGCTTATATTAGCAACTACCTTTTGAACTTTCTAAACCAGAAATACTATAAGCATCTCAAACTCAATGTATCCTAAGAAAATTTCATTATCTTTTCCCTAAAACTACTCTTCTTTAAAGCTTTCCTACTGAAGACAAATTTAGGTTGAGATGGGAAAATGGTGTTCTAGACTGAAAAGGATTCCAGATCTCTTGAATATACTTCACTGGGGGTTAAAAATGCATCATTCTTTGAGGAAATAGAATCACTTATGAACTCTCTCACCAAACATGAAAATCTACAAAAGGAACCTCTTCAAAATCCTGCAACATGGATAGCAAGCTGGGGTACATTGCACCAAAAGCTTAGAGGACAAAAGTGAAGCCCAGTTCCTGGAGCCTTTAGAATGGTTAAGAGTACTCACTGCTTGAGCTTGGCAGGACCCAAGTCCAGCCTGAACTTCTGAGATACATGGATACAAAAGAATGACTTTGTGCTTCTTTGAACAGTTGAGCACAGTTTTTCCTGCATGGACCAAACAGTGAGGGAGCCCAGTCCATGTCTTCTGCAAGTTTCAGCCCTATATGGACTTGAGAGAGAGCAGTTATTAGGCATTCTGGGTTTTTGAGCACAACATTGTAAGGCCTGAGGCAAGTTGAGTCCCAGCAGTTTTTTGCCTAATAGAAAGAGGAACCTCTGAGCTTTGGGAGGTGAGAAGCTGAGAAAGGCCTTAGGCAAAATATGATATCCAAAACTTTCCCTGAGGCCTGTGTCAAGAGCCTAGTTTGAGAGTAGTTACTGAAACAGCTGTGGGAGTGGGGCCCTATCTTCAACTTTTATTTGTAGAGTTTGATCCAATTGCAGGCCACCTCCTAATCTCTCCACTTAAGAAGACTAAGAAAAACTCCAGACATCAGCAAAAAATACTTGGTGTAAAAGACATCTAGTCTTTTAAACCCTGAAAAAGACAATGATCCCACAAAAAGTTCAAGAAAACCTAGAGAAAATGCAACAAGAAATGGAGAATGAAATAACTAGGAAGAAAATTATGGCAAGGAAATTTGACACATTAGAACAGATTATGGAAAAACTTCAATTAAAAACTGAAGGCTTGAAAATTTGAGTAGACCAGACATAAAATAACTGATTAAGACAATCAGAAATACCAAAACCAAAAGACTGAAAAAAAAATTTTAATCTAAGAAATATAATATTAGAAACAACTGTCTTGGGAACTCAGATCAAGAAAAGAAATAATATAAGAATTATCCAACTATCTGAAAACTATGATCAGGAAAGAAAAAAAGTTCAGGAAATTAGAAAACCGCATCTTAGAATTATAGAGCAAAATGAAAGCAGAATCTACTTAATACTTCCAGAAAGAAACTTCAAAATAAAAATTCCAAGGAATTACATAGTCAAAATCTAGGCTTTCCAAAATAAAGAAAAAATTATACAAATAGTCAGAAAGGAATTCAAATGCAAAGGAGTTACTGTGAGGATTACACAATCCCTGACAGTTTCCATTATAAAAGAGAGAACTTGGAATATGTGTTCCAAAAGGTAAGAGATAAAAGTTTACAAACAAGGATAACCTTTGTGTCAAAGCTAAATATAAACTGACTACAGGGGGAATAAGTGTACCTTTAGTGGAAAAAGAGAATTTTCAAGCAGTTCCGATGAAAAGACCAGAACTGAGTAAGTTTTTTAAAATGGGAAGGGGCAATAAGCATTTATATAGCATCTGCTTTATGCCAAATAGTGTGCTAAGTGCTTTCTAAATGTCTTGTTTGATCTATACAGTGTTTCAGGGTAGATACTGTTATTATTTTATTTTGCAATTGAGGAAATTGAGGCAAACACAAGTTAAATTACTTGCCCAGGGTCAGTCAGCTAGATTTGAAGTCAGATCCAGTGCCACCTAGCTGTCTTAAATGGAAATATAGGTGTTAAGAGAAACATAAAAATGTTTATCTATTTGTTTAATTGAAACAGAATATGTGTGGATACGTTGTTTACAGGTTAAGAGGAATATAAGATGTAAGTATTTTCTCAAAATCTTAATTTCTTTAACTCATAGAGAAAGGTTAAACTGACAGAGAATAGGTAGTTTTAATGGTCTTAGGAGAAGATAAAAAATCAGAGAGGTAGGGTCCTATACTGAAGAGAAAAAGATGAAGGAGAAGAAAATCACTATAGTGTAGTAGTACCTAAGATGAAATGCAAAGTCATGGAGGTAAGAGCATCCTGTGAACCTCATTTTCATCTGAATTGAATTAACATAGACTTTAGTGTAGAAATACATTTAAAAATCAAAGAAAAAATAAGGAACTGGGACAAAGAAGGTGGTAAAAAAAAGGATTTAAGAGGGCAAGATATATAAGGGAATAGTCATAAGCAAAACAAACTTGAATGTTGGAGAGGAACTTAGAAGGGAAAATTAAAAGGAAAAGAAGAAAAAGTAAAAGCCTGGAATCAGGCTTAGGATAGAAAAATGAAGAATTGTAACAAAGAAGAAACAGGCTTCTTTATTCACAATTGTCAAGGAAATTCCTTCAACTACTTTCTTATTTGTAAAGAATGAGGTGAGAGGAAAAATTGCAAAAGGACAGGATGATGGAAAATATACAAAAAGATGAAATCATTTGTAAAACAAAAGGGTGGTAGCAGGTTAGAAAATAGAATCTAACAATATGTTTTTAAGAAGCAAACTTGAAACACAAAAAAAGTCACACAAAATTAAAATGAGAGATTGGAGCACAGTCTGTGTTGCCTCAGTTAAACCCAAAAAAGCAAAGGTAGCAATTATGTTCAGGTGAGTTTCCAGTAAATAAAGAAAAGGTTAAAAGAAATAAGCAGAGAAATTATTGCATGCTTGGACTCTGTAGAGAGAAAGTAATTTTTAACATTTTATATATGCAAATAATAAAATAATACTTAAAAACTTAAAAGAAAAATTAAATTAGAGGGAGAAATAAACTTTAAAAACTTTAGTAGTGTGGTTTCTTAATATGCCCCTTTTAGACCTAGACAAATCTAAAAGATAAAATAAGAAAAGTTAAGACCTGAATAGAACTTTAGAAAAACTGAAGATGAACGGGGCAGCTAGATGGCACAATAGAGTAATAGCCCTGAAGTCAGGAGGACCAGAGTTCACATCTGGTCTCAGACACTTAACACTGCCTAGCTGTGTGACCCTGGGCAAGTCACTTAATTAACCCCAATTACCTCAGCAAAAAGCAAAAAAAAGAAATAAAAATTGAAAATGATAACTTTCTGATGATTGCTGAATGTGAATATAAATGAATTAATGTACATCTCAGGTTTATATGCTACCTTTTGAAAATTAATGACATAAATTAAAAGAATAAGGATTACAAAAAGTGTAGAAAAGTAGACAGTATACATGTCATTTACAGATTATAATGAAATAAAAACTATTCAATAAAGCATCCTTTATGTATACATATATTGTATTTAACATATACTTTAACATATTTAACATGTATTGGTCTACTTTCCATCTGGGGGAGAGGGTGAGGGAAGGAGGGGAAAAGTTGGAACAGAAGGTTTTGCCAAGGGTCAATTATGAAAAATTACCCATATATCTTGTAAATAAAAAGCTATTAATAATAAAAAATAAGGCATCCTTAAAGAAAGAACTTAAAATAATTGGAGACTAAATTATTCAAAGAACTGGTAAGTCAAAGAAAAAATTATTGCAATATTAGGAAATTTCATGAGAGAAAATGACAATAATGAGACAACATGCCCAGATTTATGTGAATCAGGCATACAATTTAAAAAAAAAACCCTCACTCAAAAATCAAGAATTTCCAACTAAGTTACAAAGTAAAAATTATGAAGATTAAAGAAAAAAATTAGTAAAAAAAAAAAAAAAAAAAAAGTAGAAACTTTTAAAAAAGCCCACTAAAATGCTTAGATAATTTTTAATTGATTTCATTAAAGGGGAGAGAAAAACTAAATTGTAACAACAATAACAACTGAAAAAGAAATAGAGGAAATTTTCAGAATTATTTTTTCAATTATCATGCTAACCAATTAATAACTCAGAGGAAATAGATAAATATTTACACAAAATATAAAATATCCAGATTACAAAATAGGAAATAGACTTCTTAAGCACAATATCTGAAAAAGAAACTGAACAAGCCATTAATCAGCTTTCAAAAGGAAAAAAAAATCTAGGACCAAAGAAAATTTTAAGTTAATTCTGTTTGCTTTCAAGAGAAATTAATTTTATTAGCTTCCTATTCCCTTCCTGAAAGAGCTATCCCAAGAACTGAGAATAAAAAAAAAGAAGGGGAAAAGCAAAAATAATCAACATGACATTGTCTATAGCTATCATCCCTTTTTTCCATCATTAACCTTTATTACAGAAACATTTACTAATAGAAATGATTTGTTCTTCAATATAACTCAGTCAGCAAAAAAAAACCCTAATGATAATTGGCTTATTATATATATATATATAATTTTGATACCCAAATTTCCAGTTTGTACCTGGTAGGCAAAGAAGCACTTTGAAACTAAAACACTTAATCTCCCTCTCTCCAGGAAAAGCTTGGAAATCAAATCTGAAAGATTATGGTTTTATGCCAGCATCAAATAAGTTGGAGAGAGGAATTTCAAAGAAGATAGAATAGGAAGTTGGATAGTTTCCCAGTTCTCCTGAATCAAGACTTCATAGTTCTATTTACTTATTTTGAAATAAATTCCAAAAATATCAGTCATACACATATTTAAATATAAACTAAAAAACCACATTCCAAAAACAAAATAGAAATGATTTGTGATGATTATATTTACTTATTTCTAATTCTTTTCTAACCACTGTTTTCTCCAAACTGGTATTTTATACCCTGGAGAGAGACAAAGAGTTGGCTTATTAAGCCCTTACTATGTTCCTGATACTGTGCTAAGTGCTGTAGAGAAAAATACAAACAAATAAGAACACCTACTGTAGGAAAGCTTACATTCTAATGAATGAAAATAACAAAGAGAACCAGAAAGGTGGTAGGAGATCCAGGAACAAAAAGATACATACTCTGGTAGTGGCAAAGTCTGGGTGATAATAATTGAAGACATCTGAATGGAACTTAGTTCTCTTCCAATTTTCAGTGCTTTGATCAGGTCTTTCTTAATAGTGCTGACACCCTGGGTAACAATTATGTGAAAACTTCGAATCTCTATGAAGGTAGGGATCTTAAACACAAGAGTTAAGATTGGTTTTGGAATTTTGCAAAACCACTCAGCTGGATATGGTATATCTTCCACATCAATATGCCTTGCAATAATGTTGTTCTTAATCCTTCCATGCCTACCAACACTGTGTACATTTTGTCCATGTCTTCCCTTAAGTTCAACACATAAGGTCTGCCCAGTATGTTCTCACTTCCTCTTTATATCATGAAGATATCAGTAGAGCAAATGAGATAGCCTTTGTATTTTTCATTCTTGCTATATAACCAGCTCATCTTCTTTTTCAATTATACATTTGTTTGATGACAGCATTCATACTGTTTCTTCTTTATAGTTTATCTCTTATGTACTGCAACCAGCTTACACTTACCTCCCAGTCATTGCCTTCTTAATTGAGAACTCATTTTCAATCGAGACTGTAATGTTCCATGACTTACCACATAACAATACAAGTTGTTATTATTAAAAAGAGGAATCTTTAGTATAAAGAGGTTTGGGGTCATTAAGGGAACTTTGCAACTTCCCCAAAGTAATCCAATGTATACCCTTCCAGATTCTTTCTAGGTCCAATCTGTTGTCCATTTGAAGTGACTCAAATACATACATATGTTTTTATATTTTTATAGATATCTGTATGATATATATTTTATACATATGCACACATCAATATATGAGCCCTTTTAGTTGTATATCAAAATCCAGATAATTGACATCTGTTTCATTTTTGTTGCTTGAATGATTAGGCTGTTCTTTTGAGTGACTGTTGTTACAGATCTTTTCTATGAGACACCGCATTGTTCTGGGGGGTTGATATAATAAACTGGAAGACTGCATCATTGAAAGGGAATTCTTCAATACAAATACTGTGCTGGAACTCCTCAGTGACAGTGGTAAATTCCTTTTGTGAGAGTACATCTCCTTTCTTTATGCCTTGCCTGATAGTAATGATTAGAAGGTCAATATCTCTGTTGTTATAACTTTCAAAGAATATTGCAGTTTTGGTGCATGTAACATTTTGTTGGAATACAGACTTTCAAAAGCCTTTTCTTCCACTATATGAAAGTCTTCTAAAAAAAATAATAAGCACAGCATGATCTTTTTTTTTTTTTTAAATATATCTTTCAGGCTTATATAATGGTGAAAATTCATTTGTACTAAAGAATATTTGTGAAAGCCCGTTTGTTCCCTGTTTCATCAAAAGTACTCTTGATTTGTTTGCTTATTTTTTTTCCATATGCTGGGTTACTTCCAGTGAGGAAACTCCCTCTATCAGTTCAGATCAATAATAATTCTATAACTTAATAAGTTTTCAAGACCTACTTAGAATATTGGAAGATTAAGAGATTTGCTCAGGGTTACACAATCCATTTGCCAGAGGCAGGATGTGATTCTAGGTCTTACTCTTAAAGTTGGCTTTTTATCTATTTTACTATGTAGCCTCTCACCTATATATTATTCTTACATTTGTATATAGATAGAAAAGTCAGCATTAGTTTAGCTGTTCTTAGTTATCTTTTCTTTTTGTTATTAAAGTTTTGTTATTAAAGTACTAGATTTCTCTCTCTCTCTCTCTGTCACACACACTCACACACACCTTTTTCTTTGATATCTTTTCTTCCTTTAGGTATCCTAGTGAACTGATAACCTTGTTGCCATTATAATTGTGTCATTTACACCATAGATCACCTTTGGGTGCACATAACTTAAAGCAGTTGGCTTTATATCATTGTCATTTCTACTTTCTCTGTAAGCTCATCAGGGATTTTCTTTGTCACTTTTGTATAGTTTATTCTTTGTGATAGAGAGAATTTGGTATAATACGTTTTGCATTTGCATATGTATAATGAATTTGCATTTCTTTCACATCTTAACTTCTAGTTTCATCTGTAAGTGTTCTCAGAATGATTTTGCTTAGTTGTGTCTTTTTCCAAGCTTTCATTGAATTGTCTTTTAGCCTATATAACCTCTGTCTGTTTTATGAGATGATGCTACTTAATCTACTAGCTCTTTTACTAGAGATTATTCATTCTTTCTATTTTGTATCCTTAGCACCTAAGACAATGCTAGGTGCTTAATACATGCTTATTGATTAATTTGATTCTTCTTGAAATTTTCAGTGATGTCAGACACTTTCACTTAGGACAAAAATGATATTAAGATTAGCTACTACATTAATGGTAAATTATTTAACTTGGCTATAAGCTAAGACCTAAAGTAGAAAGAGATTTGGTGTACAACTTTTTGTTTATTGGTATTTGTGTACACAGTCCAGACTCATTGTTCAGAGGCAGCAAAGTATGGATCAGTTCTCTATCCTTCGTGCTAATTTTGGACTGACAATATCAAGAAAACAAAGATTTTCTACCAGTCAGCACTGTACCTTTCATATGTAGAACCATTAGTTACAGCAATGGAGAAATTTTGAATGCTGTGGATAATTTCACTTATTTTGGTAATATACTTTCCAGGGATGTACATATAGACATGCATATAAATGAGTTTGATGCACACATTGTCAGAAGTAGTTCAATATCTGGGAGGCTCCACAGAAGAAAATGTGGGAGAGAAGAGATAGTAGGCTGCCTACCAAATTGAAGGTGTACAGAACTTTTTTGCTGATTTTATTGTTGTATTCTTGTGAAACTTGAATAGGTCTAACAGCATCATGCCAGAAAACTGAACTACTTACATTTGAATTGTCTTAGGAAAACTGTCCTTAGGCAAGATAACATACCAGACACAGAGATCCATTCTCAAATTGAACTGCCAGTCATTCAAACTGCTGCAGAGAACATAACTCCAATGGGCTGGCCACATTGTTTGAATGCCAGACACATATTTGCCTG
This sequence comes from Sarcophilus harrisii, assembly GCF_902635505.1. Lineage (NCBI taxonomy): Eukaryota > Metazoa > Chordata > Mammalia > Dasyuromorphia > Dasyuridae > Sarcophilus > Sarcophilus harrisii. Next base: position 280,887,233 of record NC_045429.1, read on the forward strand.
AGACCCTATTTTACAGAGAACTTATACAAGGCAAGTGCTTATATGGAGGTCAGAAGAAATGATACAAGGACATTCTCAAGATTTTTCTAACAAAATTTGAAATTGATTGTGAGACATGGAAGACATGATCATGGTATGCCCATATCAGAGAAAGCACTATGCTCTTGAGTAAAACAAAATTTCTCTTGCTCAAAAAACAAACAAACAAACAAAAAAACCATGAGGTGGCAAACTTAGAAATATCTATTCCAAATGTTCGCAAGACTTTTTATGCCTAACCTGTGGTAGAGCCTTACAAGTTCCTATTGATCTGATCAACCACAGTTGGTCACACTATACATTGACCCTGGGATTGTAATGCCAGGATTTTGATACTCTTGAGTACAAATAAAAACAACAATTGAACAATTTACATTTCCAATATGTTATTTCCTTTGGTTTGTTAACATGGATTGAAGTTTTTCTTTTTTCTTTTTGCTAAGTATACCATAAATCCTACTTTCACAATTCTTATTTCTTTTTTAAAGCATTCCAAAACATTCTGCTGTGATTTGATGATCTCTTCTGTGGAAATCCACAGAATCCTCCGACTCATTGATTTTCCTTTGTCTTGTAACATTTGTTCAACAAACTATGGACTCTTTCACCTAATTTGGAGACCAGATTGCCTTCTATTATTAATATCAGGGTTTTTAATTGAATTTTCTTTCTGCTGAGATTTTTGATAATTTACAGGGTTTTGTCTTCTTATTTTCACATATTGTTCACTTTCTGACTTTCTCTCCTTTATGTTAGTCCCTGCTAACTATATCAAAACTGTCTCATCATCTTCCACTAAGGAATCCATATTTCACCAAGCTTTATCTCAGAAGTAATTGATTTCTAGGGGGAACAACAGAACTAGTACCAGCTGGTTATAGATGCCAAATGTCAAATCCGAAATCCTACTTCAGAGTTAGTGGAGCTCCATATATCTGCACAAGCATTCTGCCTATTCCCTCTTTCTCAGAGTTCTATTGCAATGCAGAATGCTCTCAAATTGCAGGCCTAAACAGAACAAGCTTCTACCATTTTGTTTTCTGTGGCACAGGGGAAAAGGGATGGGCTAAGTGAAAAACAGTGATTTGACTTGTGAAGCCCTACCAGACATGGTATCTGATTGGGGACAGGATTCTGAGTGAGCATCTTAGGGATTAAGATATTCTTTCTGCTGTAATTCATGGGTTTTTATCTCCTTAGAGTTCTTGATGTTTTAGACCATGGAGACAGCTAGAATTGTTTTATTTCATATAAAATTACTATTTTAGAGAGGTTTAAGAAGTTGTCAATAGTGGAGAAGATGTCTAATCTGCTATCTTGTTGATTACATGATCCAACAGAATAACTAAAACAAAATAAATGAAATTGAATTTTATGTAAATGAAAAACATGAAGATCTTGGACAGCAAATGATAAAATATTCTCTCTCCTTTCTGGCAGAGAGATAGATGACTACCAGAATAAACAGAGTACACATCATCAAATGTGGTCACTTTTATTAATTGTTTTTCTTTGTCACAGAGTTTTTGAAAACAGAAGTCTTTTGTCTGAACCATGCTTAAAATCTTTCTAATATAGTTGTATTGGCTCTAGATTTCAAAACTCAGACATTACCTCTAATTATAATGAGATACTATAGGACTTTGTGTAAGTCCTACACAAATTGATAATTGGTTGCCTTCATATTACCCATAATTGTTTCGTTAATCCCTAACGATTTATCTTTGCTCATTCTGTTCTAATTCACTTGGAATATTGACCAACTTCTTTTTAATTTCTTCTCCTCCCAAACAACACTAAAAAAAAGTCACAAAACTTTTTTCACACAATAAATTCTTAAAAGTAGAAAATGAAAAAAGTTGCACTATTAGTTGTATTATGATTGAAACTTTGCAATTAATCTTGTACATAATTTGCATATGTGTTGTATATGTGTTGTTTTTCCTAATGAAATATAAGTTTCTTAAGATCAGGGACTATTTCATTTTTATCTTTATATCCTGTATCCATTACCTAATAGAGTGCCTGATATATTGGGCCTTTCTGCTGTTAATTCATGGATTTTTAGGATTTTAATAACTGCTGCTTGTTTAATTATTATTAGAGAAATAATGTGATGAGTTTCTGTTGTATCAAAACAAAATCATTCTAAAAAAATTTAGATTTTTTTTGTAAACTACTAACATTGACAAAACTTTATTCTCATAATTTACTTACTCAACACTTAATATTCTTCACTATTGTATTGTACAGAACATATCAATTTTTATTCTATATTGCTAACTTTGTTATCTCTCCATTGTGGTTTTAAGTTTCTTTTTAGGAAAGTTTCTGTTTACTACTATTTTTATATCTTTCTGTCTCCCCCAGTTCTTAACCTTCTCCTTTCACACTATGATATTTTGTTGTATACTGTGAAATGCCTACTGCTGAATTGAATAAATGAAAAGATATGCTATCTGAATTCAGTAAATAATTCTTTGAGTGCAAGACACTATAGTGCTTACAAAGAAAAAATAAAGCCTGGTCCCTCCTCATGGAACCACAAGGTATAATGTGAAGGAAAGAGAGCTCAGAAAAGAGATAAATCAGTATAATGAAAAAGATTTGAGGCCTGCTTCTGATAAACTCAGATTTCTTGATTTCTTAGAACTCCAACCAAGTAAAAGTTTGTGTCAATAGAATATTTCTCATTGGGAGCTCTCTACATTGATAAAATCCATTCCAAGTAAAATAATTTAAAATCATAATTATAAAACTATAGCTTCACTTCTTTCTACTTCACTGCTTGAAAAATGGTCTGAACCTGAACTGAAAGCAACAAAACTGTATTCCTGCCACAACATATTGTTTTGCCATGAATGAACAGAGATTCTCATTAGCATGTTGAATTTTTAAAAATTTTCTTGAGACTCTCAAGATGCCCCAAGGCTTTTAGCAATAGGGATTTGAATTTGTGGGTTTGAATATCTACTTTTATCTTCCTTTATCCAAAAATGTATCTGATCTTTTCATATTGTGAGTAGCTTACAGAAATCCTTATGGCCCCATTTTGTTCTTTTCACGTTGATCCCTAATATAAATAATTTTCATTGACAGTGTATACCATAGACTTTTACTGCATACTTGTTATGGGAATATCAGTGTTTATTTGGTATTTCTAGAATTTTAAAAAAATCTGAGTAAAAGAATACATCTTTCAATAGCTTTCTCTTTTCTCTTAGGTCAGGTTATCAAGGCATGGGATATTGGAGTTGCTACCATGAAGAAAGGAGAGATCTGCCACTTACTGTGTAAACCAGAATACGCATATGGTTCTGCTGGCAGCGTCCCTAAAATTCCCTCGAATGCAACTCTTTTTTTTGAGGCAAGTATACACAATGTTGCTGTGTCAGCATCTGCCTCGCCTCAGCGCTGGCTCTGAAGAATAGGCAGTGGGAAAAAGCTAGACTTGCTGTTCAGATCAAATCCAACTTATTTATTTTGGAGTGTGGATTCTTGAATTGATTCCCACAAACCTAAGGGGTGTGTGCCAGTGCTTTCTTAGAAATGTGTATCTGGCACAGAAAGGTTATACCCAAACAAAAACAAAAGATACCAGACCTAGAAACAGGGATTTTAGAGCAAACTCCCAAACTGGGAGACCGAATGAAAAAAATACATCTTGCTGTTATCTGTATTATAATGAGACTTTAAAATGCCAATTCAAAAAACATTATATTATAAAAATTCATTCATGCAACAGAACCTTGCAAATCGAAATATGTATATCCCCATGCATGACAACACCTTACTGAAAATTAAGCCAAAGTAGCTGAATAACGCCAACCAGAATAGATTTTTGTATAGTTTTATATGGTTTTGTAGAAAAGGCATATTTATGTCTAAAAAGATAGCTACAAGGTTTTAAAAGACAGCTGAAAATTTATAAACCAAAGATGATAAAAAGTTAGGTAAGGACTCCCTAGTCAATAAGAACTGTTGGCAAAACTGGAAAAAGAAAGTTGTATATAAGGTAGATTTAGATTAACATCTGTACCATCTGTTACAATAAGTCCCCAATAGATGATGGCCTACTCTATAGCATTCAGTTTTATTTTGTGTTGTTTTTAAAGCTTTCTGTTTATATAATATTTTTTCAGCTTTTTGCTCTATGAATTCATGTTTTCCTATATTCTCTGAATTCTTCATAGTCATTATTCTTATAGCATAGTGATATTTCATTGAATACATGATATTCATGTATCTCAATTTGTCCTACTATTCCCCTATTGATGGACATCAACTTTTTATCATCATTGAAATTGTGGCTATGAATCTTTGGATATATATTGTATATTTGGATGTATTATATATATTGATCAAAATTTTTTAAAATCATTTTGAACTTAAATACAAAAGACAAAGAAAACATTGCTTTGTACACCACACAACACAAAAAGAGGATTGATTCATTATGAAACCATGAATCTCCATTTCAGTTTACTTCTTTTGAAAAACTAAGTAATAAGTATTTTACATAAATTTCAGCTACCCTGCCTTTCTGTGCTTCCTTCTTAATTGTGTTCTCTGATGTCTACTTTTCATTTTTTTCCTCCCTCTCTCTCTTCACCCCACAGTAGAAAAAGCTGCCATTAGACACAAATATATGTTCATATATGTAATATATATCTTAGTTGTTCGCAGTTATTCCTCTAAAGGTATTGCTCTTACTGTGTATATTACCATGGCTCTGCTCATTGTTCTCAATATTTCATACAAGTTTTTCCATATTTTTCTAAAATCAATCAGCTTATCATTTCTTATAGCACAGAAGTTTCCCATCACAATCGTATAACACAATTTGTTTAGCCATTCCCCAGGATTCTCCTCAATTTCCATCACTCACTCTCTTAGCAATATTTCAAGTTATTCTCCAGAATGACTAAATGAATTGATATTTCCATGAATACTGTATTATTATATCTTGTCTTTTTATAGTTCTTCCAATATTCAATCAAGTCAGGTCAGCCAGCAATTGATTTTAAATGCCTACTTAGTGCCAAACACTAAGCTAACATTGTTTTTCAGGAAAACAGTCCCTTGCCTTCAAAATGCAATTTAATGATAGTGTAAATAATTATGTATAAGTTATATAAGATAAATTGGAACTAATCAACAGAGAATGAAAAAGGATCAGAAAAGGCTTTTTGCAGAAAATGAGATTTGAGATGAGACTTGAAGAAAGCCAGGAAGTGGAGATGAGGGAGTAAATTCCAGGACAGATAGACACCTCATGTAGGAAGGATCCAGGTTTTGAAGCATTTAAAACCCAAATAGAGGATTTTCAATTTGATTTTTAGAAAGAGTTGAGCGCCACTGCAGTTTTATCAAATGGGAGACGGGGAGAGGGAGCTATGGTTTAGCATGGTCACACCTGAACTTTAGGAAGATCAATATTTGATCTTTCTTGAGCTGAGTGGTGAATGGAATAGAGTTGGGGAGAGAACTATGGCAGTGAGACCCACCAACAGGCTATTGTGATAGTGTAGCTGTGAAATAATGAGGGCTTGCACTTCAGAGTGGTGGTAGTGTTAGGAGAGAGAGATATTTTGAAGAGAGAATTCACAAAATTTGTCAATATATTTGATAAAAGAGTCAACTCATAGGTTGCAAACCTAGGTGACTGAGAGGATGGTATTGATCTCAACAGTATTTAATAGGGAAGTTTGGAAATGGGAAAGATTGGAGGGAGGAGGGGAGATAATGGGTTCAGTTTTGGATACATTGAGCTTATTATATCTATGGAACATCCACTTCAAAATGTCCATATAGTCAGAGATGAGAGATTGGAAGTCAGGAGGTGGCATGGATAAGTAGATCTCAGAATCATCTTCATAGAGATGATAATTAAATCTATGAGATCTGATCCCCAAATAAAATAGTATAAAAGAAGAGAAAGCTTGATCTAAATCTTTTGTCCAGGACAAATCTTGAAGGGACAACCACAGTTCATGGGTTTGAGATAAAAAATCCATTAAAAGAGAGGGAAAAGTAATTAGATAGGAAGAAAATTTGGAGAAAGCAATGTGATGAAAATCTAGAAGAAGAAAAATATCAAAAAGAAGAAACTGGTAGTGTTAAAAGCTGCAGAGATCAAGAAGAATATGGACTAAGAAAAGCCCGGATTTAGCATTTAAGAACTAAAAAGAGAGTGTCAGCATTAATAATTTTGAGTTTTTAGCATCTTTTCCAACTTATTAGGTGGAATTTGAAATCTCTTTTGGTTTGGATTTCATTTCTTATTAGTGATTTGGATTTATTTATTTATTTATTTATTTTATTACTTTGTAATTCTTTGAGAAGAGTTCGATCCTATCCTCTTGCCAGTTATAGGGGTAGATTATAAAATTAGAAGTTAAAAAATTAAACTATAAAATTTTCAGTATGCAAAATTTTTAAGAATTTTGCTCAGACAAAATCAATGCACCTAGAATAAGAAGTAAGGTACTGAATAAGGAAAAAGCTTTGCAGTAAATATCACAGATAAAAATCTGAGATGTAAGACACCTAAGGAATGGATAGAAATATATGAGTAAGAGCCATTTCTCAAAAGATAGTAGTTTAACAGAAGAAGCATTGGCAGTTTCTGAAAAAGAAATCAAATTCTCAATAATTATATGAAATCACTAGTAATACAATACTAGATTACAAATCACTAGTAATACAAATTTAAACAACTTTGAGGTTTCACCTTATGGACGTCAGGTTGGAAAAGATGACAAAAGAAAAAAAAAGATAAATGTTGAGGGGTCTGTTCAAAGACAGCAATATTCTTATTGATGGAGGTGTGAATTATTACAATCCTTCTAATAAAACAGTTTGGAACTACACTAGAAAAGTCACTAAATACTCTTTGACCCAATAATACCAATTCTGGGCCCATATTCCAAAGATAGCAAAGATAGAAAAGTTTTATATATACTAAAATAGAGCAGCACTGGATGCAAAAACATTGGGAAAATAGTGTAAGTTTTTTCATTCTTTCATTCAATTTGAATAAATTGAAATATGTGAATATGATATTGTCATAAGAATATATTCTTATATATTCTTATTCACATAAAAAACTTGACTTGTATGAAGTGATGCATAGTGAAATAAACAGAACAAAGGGAAAATCTGCATAATGTCCACAGCAATATAAAAATGAAAACAATTTTTAAAAACACCAGGGTTCCAGGTTCAACAAATTGTCTTTTATAAATATAAAAGAATCACATTTATGGAGGAGGAAGGAATTTGTGACCAAAGAAAAACTAGAGATCATTATTGGTCACAAAATAGATAATTTTAATTATATTAAGTTAAAAAGTTTTGGTACAAATAAAACTAATGCAGACAACATTAGAAGAGAAGCAATAAACTGGGAAAACATTTTTACATCCAAAGAATCTGATAAAGGTCTCATTTCTAAAATACATAGAGAATTGACTCAAATTTATAATAATTTAAGCCATTCTCCAATTGATAAATGGTCAAAGGATATGAACAGACAATTTCCAGATGAAGAAATTGAAACTATTGTAATCACATGAAAAGGTGTTCCAAATCACTATTGATCAGAGAAATGTAAATTAACACAAATCTGAGATACCACCATACACCTGCCAGATTGGCTAAGATGAGAGGAAAAGATAATGACAAATGTTGGAGGAGATGTGGGAAAACTGGGACACTGATACATTGTTGGTGTAACTGTGAATGGATCCAACCATTCTGGAGAGCAGTTTGGAACTATGCTCAAAAAGTTATCATACTGTGCATACCCTTTGACCCAGCAGTGTTTCTACTGGGATTACATCCCAAAGAGATCTTAAAGGAGGGAAAAGGACCCACATGTGCAAAAATGTTTGTGGGAGCCCTCTTTGTAGTGGCAAGAAACTGGAAACTGAGTGGATGCCCATCAACTGGAGAATGGCTTAATAAATTATGGTATATGAATGCTATGGAATACTATAGTTCTGTAAGAAACGACCAGCAATATGATTTCAGAGAGGCTTGAAGAGCCTACTTGAACTGATGCTAAATGAAATGAGCAGAACCAGGAGATCATTATAGATCATTATACATGGCAACAAGACTATATGATGATCAATTCTGATAGAAGTGCTTTCTTCAACAATGAGATAGTCAAATCAGTTCCACTTGTGCAGTGATGAAGAGAGCCATCTATACCCAGAGAGAGAACTTTGGGAACAGAGTGTAGAACATAACATAGCATTCTCATTCTCTCTGTTGCTATTTGCTTGCATTTTGTTTTCTTTCTCTATTTTTCTTTTCTGTCCTTCTTGATCTGATTTTTCTTATGCAGCAAAATAACTGTATAAATATGTATACATATATTGGATTTACCATGTATTGGACTCCCTTCCAGCTAGGGGAGGGGGTGGGGGGAAGAAGGGGAAAATTTGGAACAAAAGGTTTTGCGAGGGTCAGTGTTGGAAAAATTACCCACACATATGCTTTGCAAACAAAAAAATAAATAACTCCAGATAAATAGATAGATAAATAAATATAAGAGAATGTTAATATTCTTTAGGAAATGACAAAAGTGATCATTTCAGAGAATTCTGGATAGTGCAAAATGATGTAAAGTGAAGTGAGCAGAACCAGGAGAATAATTATTCAATCATAGCAACATTATAGATAATTCTTTTTTGAATTTTAATTTTTTAAATTTTCTTTTGCTGAGGCAATTGGGGTTAAGTGACTTACCCACGGTCACACAACTAGGAAATGTTAAGTGTCTGAGACCAAATTTGAACTCAGATCCTCCTGACTTAAGGGCTGGTGCTCTATTCACTGTACTACCTAGCTAGCTGCCCGCACAACATCATTATAAAGAAAAACAACTTTAAAAAGCATGAATTTTGATCAATTAAATGACCAACTTTGTCTTCAAAGGAAGGTGAAACATGTTACTATACTACCTCTTGAGAGTGAGGTGATATATTCAAGGTTGCAGAATAAGATATTTTTTGTTATAGCTGTGCTATGCATTTGTTTCTTTTGATTATGCATATTTGTTACAAAAGGTTTCATTTTCCCCATCTCTCTTTCTAATGGTGGGAAGGTGTTAAGTTTAAAAGAAAGCATAAGGAAATAAGATAATTTTGAAAGTAATATATGGAATTTTATTGTGTACTTTTTTAAAGTGGATGATATGAAATGTAATTTCATGCTTTCATATCTTTTTTGTTTTTGTGTTTTTATATCTTTTTTTTGTTTAAGTTCAAAATAAACAGATTGGTTTTAAGAAAGAAGAACAACAGAACTGTGATCAATACTATGACTAATTACTTTTTTCTTTTGGATAGAGAGGTAGTAGATCATGTGTATGGCAGATATTGTTATATATGAACAGTGGGTTGCTTTATTTTACTTACCTACCTTTAATTATTATAAATAAGAGGTATAATAGTGTCCAAAAAGAATCATTAGGAAATGACTGCATATCATACATTTTGGTATGTTGTCTCATTGTTATCATTCTCTTTAGTGAAATTATTGTTTCTTTGACCTTCATTCTTTAGTAATAAAAAGAAGTTTCAAAACATTTATAATTTTTTTTAAAGAAAGTTGCTGAGAACAACAGCTACCTGAGTATTGAGTGGAAAGGGGTGGGTACTTTAGGAGCAGATGAAAATAGTTTTGTGCCAGTACTTCGTAGTTCTGGCATTTTGCCCACAAAGCAGTTTTCAAAGTATTTCCTGTAAGTCTTTGTATTGCAGCCACACAGGATGTAGTCTTAGACATTATCATTATATTAAGGTTCTTTCCAGGTATTGGAATGTGTGGTGTTTTGTTTTTTCCATTTTTCTAATAAATAAATGAGATGTCTAGATAAACTTAGAGTTATATCAAGTGTATAGTTTTTATTTTGCTAACTAAAGTATGAACTGGATTGCACTGCCTTCTACCTGTAGTACTGTTGACTTTGTTCTTTTTTCAACCAAATTCCCAATTTTTTTTCTAGATTGAACTACTTGATTTCAAAGGAGAAGATTTATTTGAAGATGGAGGCATCATCCGCAGAATCAAGCAGAAAGGGGAAGGTTACTCAAACCCAAATGAAGGTGCAACAGTAGAAAGTAAGTCTGTAAGAAAGTAATTCAGAGGCAGATTGGGGGGAGAATGACTTTTGAATATATGACCATGATTACAAACCTGCATGGCTACAAAGATGATGGTATCAACAGGAAGAAAGACTTTATGAGCCAGATCAGATTCTTATTAAAAAGATGATCAACTCGGGTTATGAACAAAATTGAAATGAAAGTGCCAGTGAGACATCTAGATAAAGGAATAAAATCATTTAAAGTACAGGATTGGAGTGTTGAAGGATGAAAATATATTTGGTTGCATATCATACATTTTGGTATTTTGTCTCACTTGTTATTATTGTCTTCAGTGAAATTATTGTTTCTTTGTTCTTTGACCTTCATTCTTTAGGATTAGATTAGTCTCCAATTAATTTTTAATCTATCTTTCCATGACTCTATATTGAATGTAATTTTTAATGCATTACAATCTGAAAAGAATGAATTTAATATTTCTGCTTTTCTGCATGTCTGTGTATGTCCTAATACATGGTCATTGTATGTATAGATGCCATTGCCACTAAGAAAAAAGTATATTTCTTTCTATTCCCATTCAAGAGATTTATCAAAGCTAACTTTTCTAAAATTCTATTCACCTTTTTTATTATTTGTTTTGTGGTTATATTTATCTAATTCTGAGAGGAGAAAGTTGAGGTTCTCTACTAGTATAATTTTACTGCATATCCTCCTGTAACTTACTTAATCTCTCCCTTAAACAATTTGGATGCTAAAATCATAATTTGATGCATGTGTTTAGTATTAATCTTCATTGTCTTATATCTTTTAATCAGATCTATTTTTGCCTTGGCTTTGGCTGAGATCAGATTATTACTCCAGAATTCTGGTTTTTAATCCATTCTTTTTCCTTCCATTTTATGGGTAAATTAATCCCATTTACTTTTACAGTTATGATAACTATGTATTTCTCTCCATCCTATTTTTCCCCAATTTATCTTTTTTTCCTTTCTCCTTTTACCCTGTCCCATCTCATCAGTGTTTTGTTTATGATTCCCACCTTCTCCAGGCTGCCCTCTCTTCTATCAGTTTTCCCACTCTTCTCTTATTCCCCTTCCCTCCTACTTCCTTATAGGATAAAATAGATTTCTATACTGAGCTGACTGTATATGTTATTCCCTCTTTGAGCCAATTCTGATGAGTGTAAGATTCAAGTATGCCTGCCACTACCTCCCGTTTTCCTCTCCTTTGTAGTTCTTTTACACCTCTTTTATGTGAGATAATTTATCTCTCTACTTTCCCTAATTTCCCAATGCATTCCTCTTTCTCCATCCTTGATTTTTTTTTGATATCCCATCACAGTTAATTCACATCCATGTCCTTTATGTATATTCCTTCTAACTGCCCTAATACTGATAAAATTCTTAAGAGTTACATTTTTAGATCAGTTTTTCCACTGAAATATTTCACGTTTTTCATTCTTTTGATTTTGTTTTATAGTTTCTGATGCCTAATGGAGTCATTAGCTTCTACTTCTCTAATTCTAGTTTCTGATTTTCTTCAATGAACTTTTGTATCTCCTTTTCCATTTGATCCATTCTACTTATTAAAGAACTGTTTTCTTCAGTGAGTTTTTGTACATTTTTTCCATTTCTATATTTTCTTTACCAAGCTATTGACTCTTTTTTTCATGATTTTCTTGCATCCCTCTCATTTTTTTTCCCAATTTTTCCCCTAGCTCTCTTACTTGATATTTTAAAAAATTGAACTCTTCCAGGAGTTTTTGAGCCTGGCACCAATTCACATTTTTCTTTGAGGTTTCAAAATGTAGCTATTTTGATATTGTTGTTCTCTTCTGAGTTATATGTTTTGATCTTCCCTATCATAGTAACTTTCTGTAGGTTCTTTATTTGTTTTTTGCTCATTTTTCCAGAATATTCACTTAACTTTATGTTAAATTTTTACTCTTTCATGCTGGTGTTTTCAAAAATAACTCTGGCAACCTCTAAGTTTTCTCTTTTTCCCAAGCTGTCAATGATCTAAAAAAGAAGTCAGGTTTCAAGAGTTCAGTCATTGAGGTGATGAGGAAGTAGATGCAATGAGTGTTTCTAGAAGTTTTCTGGTAAACTTAACCTTCACTCTTCATAGATTCATAACTAGAAGGGACTTTAATCCAAATGCACTCAAAACTGAAGCCTAGATCAGCTTGTCCAGGGTCACAGAAGGATAGAAAAAGAATAATATCCAAGGAATTGATCTTCAAAGGTCAAGGGAACTTTTTTTTAAATTTGGGAGCCCTTAACATATTTTCAGGTTGAAGGTAAGGAATTAGTAGATGCATGACAGTGAGAAATCAAATAACCAATAAGAATTTATTAAGAGTAGTATACTGGAAACAAAAGATAAAAAGCAAAACAATTTCTTCTCTTAGGAAGCTATCATTCTAATGGAGGAGACAACATGAATATATAGATATGTACAAACCAGATACAAAACAAATACAAGGAAACTTTAGAGTAAAGGAAGGCAATATCAGCTTTGAGGCCTAGGAAAGGCCTTATGCAGAAAGTGGCACTTGAGTCTGTGTCTTGAAGAAACTTTCCAAATTTCTAAGAGATACAGATATGGAAGGAGAGGATTTCTGACATAAATGAAACAGGTAACGCAAAGGCGTGAGATGATTGGTAGAGAAGAATTATAGAAGAAAGAAAATCATAGAGCCACAAGGTCTCATAGGTCTGATAAGACATTTACACAAATAACTAGAATATGATGTGTGTATGTAAATGGTATAAAGTACCATGACAGATTTCTCCATGAAATCTTCCCTAAATCTTTTGTCTGCTTCTCACAGTCAGAAATAATTGGCATTTGAAGAGGCAAAGACAGAATGGATGACTTGTGAAATAGTGAACAATTCAGAATTTATTTCTATGTACACAAAATAAAGTAATATGAGAGAATTCTGAAAATAAGTTAAAACTAGATTGTGGAGGGTATTAAATGATAGATTAAGGAATTTTTAACTTGATTAAATGTTACATTATCAATCATTGATCTTTGAATAAGAGAATGACACACAAGTAATTTAGAACAGATTGAAGTGGCGAGAGAATGAAGAGAGATAAATTACAAAATTATTATAATAGTCCAGGTTATATAGAATAATGAACTTCACTAGGGTAATAGCAGAGGGAATGGAAGGCACAACTACTAGAGATGCTGTAAGGTAGAATAAATCAATTTTCAGTCCAGGTATGTGAATCCAGGTGGATGTAAAAGGTATTGTGATATGAGAATTTATTGGAAATGTAAGGGGGTGATGAAGAATAAGGATCCGGAGATTATACAGTTGGAAAACTGGAAAGACACTAAGCCTAGCACAGAAATAGGTGAGTTCTGAAAGGGAGTGGGATGTTAAATGTAGCTTGAAGGGATGGGAGGGTTTAGTGAAGCTTTTTAAGGATGAAATATGCTTGTGCATGTTTGAAAGCAAAGGAAAGTAACCAGTAAATAGAAGAGGAGGAGAGAAAGGCAAAAATAGAGAAAGTATGAATGAAATCTATTGGAAAATGCCCAAAGATATAGATCAAGATTACTTGGAGAAGAGATAACTTTAGCAAGGAGAAAAATGACTTCATTATCAAAGATCAAGAGAAAGAGAAAATGAGTTATGATGTCAGAGGGTTTGGGGGAAAAAAAGAAAAAGGGAGAAAGGAAAGCTCACATCAAATAGTCTCAATTTTTTCATATGACTAAGGATCAAGGTTTTTAATTGAAAGGGAGGGGGAGTGGAATATGGAGGCTTGAGGAGGAAAGAAAAAGTTTGTAACAGTTTCTAGGGGAATGAGATAGGGAAGAATAAAAATATTGTTTTTATTGCAACATGTCCATTTGAGATTAAATAACATTTGTAGTGAATCCCATCAGCTCATTTGCATTACTTCTAATATAGTTCATTCAGCAGTAGTTACGTAACAACAGAGGGGGAGATAATGGAAGTAATCTATAAGTGTATTTTGAAGGGTTTTGGCATGACAAGCCACAAGACTAGGGGTTAGGGATTTGAGAGTAGAGAACAGCATGAATTTGAATTGGGAAGGGATAAGGTGAAGTCAGAGAAATTGTAATGACACCTAAGAAAGTACTGAGGAACTGAGATCTTGATGAGGGGGAAAATAAGTTTAGGGAAAAGGAATGATAAGAGTAATGCCTTTTGTCATAGAATTAGAACACTTATGAGTAATGGTAAGATTCATTGTGTAATCATCCCTTTTTATAGTTGTGATGAAAAGTAAAAGAGGTACATGGAATTTAAGAAGACTGAGGGAAAGGGAAATTCAAAGTAGTGTCAATATGGATTTTGAAGTCTCCTGGCATAAGAGTATGAGTTGAGGAGAAGAGGAAGAAGGTAAGTCAGATACTGAAAAGGGAGACAGAATGACCTAGTGGTGGTATATAATAATCACTATGATCTAGATTGGATGAAATTTTTGAACTAAGTGCAAGGCAGGAGAGCTTGGTAAATAATGATGGTAAAGGAATAATCTGTAAGTGGAATAGAGGTAAATATTCCAACTTCTCCCCAGAACTGATGTGCCATGTATTTTGAGAGAAAATAAATCATTGCTAGAAAGGACAGCCAAAGATGGGCTATCAGCTTGAAGCAGATGTGAGTGAATATGGAGAGAATTATCAGGAATATAGTGTTGTAACAGAAAGTCATCCAGTGGAGATATCCAGGTCTCAGTAAGGACTGACTGGTAGATGGAAGGAATGTGATTTAAAGATGTTCAAGATCAAGGATAGTTTGTTCACTAAGAATTTCAGGGGGCGCAATAGAAAGTATAGGCAGGGATGGATCTTGACATGGGTGAAGTAGGATTGAAGAGGATAAGGATGAGAGAACAGGAAACGGAGTTTGGGGATAGTTTGTTTCTATTTGGTTGATAATTGATAGGAACAGGAAGAACAGGTTGTGTAGAAGCTATTAGCATTACAGGTAGATAGTGGGATAGCAGATGAAAAATAAAACACACAATTTTTAGTCTCTTAGAAGTGTTACTTGGCAAAAGCCTGAGATATAGGATATTAATTACTCTCATTTGCTCCTACTGTGAGATTGTTGAGTCAACTTTTACTGCTTCACACATAGTTAAGGAGAGGAAGGGGATAGACAGTAGTGTGAATACAGCCATATTTCTTTCCTCTTCCCTTCCTTCCCCCTTCCCCCCCAAGTTGACAGAGTACTAGACTAGGCCAGAATAAAAGTATTTGGACTTTTGTCAGTAAGGAAATTGTTCTTAAATCCACAATACAGAATAGATCCTTTAGTAGAGAATTTAAAAGCCTGCATAATCTTAAGAGAAAATTATATAGTAAAAGAAAATGTCAGCAAAATCCTATTTTTAAAGTTTGTTTGAGAACTCAGGTTGTCCAGGAAGACAAATGGATTTTTAAGGCAAAACAGAAATTATTGATGTACTCAAGTATTTTATTTTAAAAGGGGAGATATGGATCTGTGATATTTTTTTATAAGTAGAACAGAACAGAAGGTGATACCTTTCACAACTGTGGCTAGGAGAATTCTTTTTTTATTTTATATTTAAACTTAATTTTTATTTTCAGTTCCACATTTTCATTATATAGTCATGTTCTCTCACATTAGCCATGTCCTGCCTTCTCCAAAACAAGAAAAATAAAAATATGCTTTTACCTGCTTAATTAAATTCATCAGTTCTATTTTGGAGTGGTGAGTAACATTTTATATCATGAGTCTTTTTAAGTTGTGCCAGATCTTTGAATTGATCAGAGTTTCAAGTCCACCACAGTTTATCAATACATAATTTTGCTATTACTATTTACAATGTTTCCTGGTTCTGCTTACTTTATTCAGCATCAGTTCATGTAAGTCTTTCCTAATTTTTTTAAAACTGTCCTGCTCATCATTTTTATAGCATAATAGTGTTCCATTACATTCAAGGCCATAATTTGTTCAGCCATTCCCCAGTTGATAGGTTTCCCCTGTTTCCAATTCTTTGCTACTGCAAAAAGAACTGCTATAAATATTTTTATACATATGGGTTTTTTTTTTCATTTATCTTTGATTTCCTTGGGATACAGACTTAATGGTATTGCTGGGTCAAAGGGTATATACAGTTTTAAAGCCCTTTGGGCAGAGTTCCAGATTGTTCTGGAAGAAGAATTCTTAACTAAAGATGACATATAGTCATAAAAAATAAGGCAAATTTAAACACATTAAATGTAAGAGTTTTGCACAAACAAAATCAATGCAGATCAAATAAGAAAAAAAGTTGGTTTTAAAAAAACACCCTTTGTTTCAAATATACCGTATTAGTTTATATTTACGTGGATTTAGAACTGGAAGGAACTTTAGAGGCCATGTGGACTAGTCATTATATTTTACAGATAAGAAAATTGAGGCCTATGGAGGTGAAGTACCTACCCAAAGTAACAGTGAGTAACAAGTGGCAGATCTCTCCTATCTTGCCTTTTTGACAAAAGCTACAGGTGTGTGTATGTGTGTGTAATATGCACAAACAAAAAAGAACTACTACTCATAGCTAAATGATTAAAATAGATGAACAATGAATTAACTAAAGAAGACTTGATACTGAAAAAGATAACAAAAGATGGAAATAGTAACTCTTGGAGAAGTTGTGGGAAAATTGACATATTAAAATACTGTTTGTTGATACTATTAGTCCAACAGTTCTCTAAAATAATTTGGAATTATATTTAAAAAGTCATTAAACTATTTATACCTATTGATCTAATAGTCCAGTAGGACTATTAATAGTAATATTCCAAGAAGGTCAAAGGCAGAAAAAGAGGTCTAACATGTATCAGATTATTATTCACAGCATCACTTTATTATAGTAGCAAAAACACAAATCTGAGAATAGATATGTTCCCAACAACTAAAGAGTGTTTGAACAAGTTGTGCTATGTGAAACAAGTTTACCATAAGAAACACTGAATAGCAAGGAATTCAGAATGGTATGGGAAGACTTTTGTGAATTGATACAAAGTGATGAAAGCAGAACCAAGTGAACAGGCTAAAGAAAGAATGAAAAATGAATTGTTGAATAGTATTTATTAAGCCTTTTCTAATGTGACAAACATTGAGCATAATGTAAATTATAACAGCAGTGAAAGGCACCTGGATTCTATTTTACTATAATGACTAAGCTTAGTCTATGAGAATAGTTGATGAAACACACTTCCCTCTTTTCTGTAGATTGATGAGGGGTATTATGGTTGCAAAATATGGCATATGCTGTCAGATGTAGGTACTATGTCATCCTATTTTGCTACACCTTTTCTTTGCTACAGTGAAAGGAGATGGGTTTGAGAAAACAAAAGCATCACAAAAAATTTTTTTAATATAGAAGATAAAAGATACCAGGCATTTTCAGTGGCAAATTAATACCCTCAAGGACTTTGTAAGCATTAAGTCTCTTTTTTAGGGGCAAGAGTATGCCAGAAGAGGGTATAAATTTTTTTGTAGCTTGTAAATTGTGGTTAAATCATGAAAAACTTTTCTATTATAAGACTCTTTTAAAAAGTGGAAAACATTGTTTTATTTTACTTATGAATTATTTTAAGATTGAAATATTAAAATAAACTTGTATTATTTTAAAACAAAAGAGGCTTGTAAAAGAGAAATTAGCTTTTTTAATGTATGTTTGTAAATTGAATATAGGAATTTGAGAAAAGCAGATAGTCTAGGAATGAACTAGAACTCGAGAAAGTAATGTTTGTTTCCTAAAAAGCATAAAGAAAATGGCCCAATGTTAGCTGTAAAACCATAGGAAAGTAGAAGAGAACAAAGTGGACAGGTTTTTTGTTATAATTATTTTATTAGACTGTAACAGACTTACTTTTGATCCAATTTATTTGTCACCACGTGATAGTTATAAACGTATCAAACTATAAAATCATGATTTAGATTTTATAATTAGTTTATATTTTCCACATCAATATTAGCCTCAGAAAAGCTTTTTAAATACTACAAATATTAAAAGCCCACAGTATTTAGTGAATAAGTTACAAAATACACAAAAATTAAACCAAAATCATTTGATATTGGAGTACCAAGAAGGGAAGCTAAAACATAAAGAAATCTAAAAAGAAGTGCTGGAAACAAAACACCTTTCAAGAGGTTGTTAAGGCCCCAGGAAGTGAGTATGCTCAATAAATGGGTCCAATGTAGTTGACATACAAGGAATTTTCCAAATGGTGTTATTGTATGAGGAAACATTGATTTCATTTCTTACTGTAGTCAAGATTTCATCCTTTGCTGCTTAGAGGCTCATCAAAACATGCTAAGCAGTCTGATTGTCACATGCAAATCAAAAGGCAGCTGGTGGCATTGTAGATAAAGAACTCTGAGTCATGAGTCAGAAGAAGGGAGTTCAAATGTGGTCCAGATACTTATTAGATGTGTAACCCTGGCCAGGTCACTTAACTTCTGTTTGCCTCAATTTCTTCAGCTGTAAAATGGAGATAACTATCCATTGAAGATTATAGTGAGGATCATCAAATGAAATGATATTTATTTAAAAAAAAAAAAAGCACTTAATATAGGGTCTGATACAATGTGTGTGTGTGTGTGTGTGTGTAAATGCATATTCCTTCCTCCCTTCGCATCATTGGAAACCTGTACAATCAAATTTCTAAGAGCAAAAGTTTACCTATATATCACTAATGTGAGTTTCTGGGCATTTGCTATTGGACAATCTACCATCTGATTATGTTCCTTTCCTCATATGTTAATTACTCAGGATATACAAAAACCCAATAAAAGTTGACTAAAAGATTTCTAAATGTCTTTTATTTTTGAATTTTCATTTTACATAACATTTACACTGAAAATTATTACACAAAAATATTCACCTCTTCCATAACTATGCTAGAATGGCACTTTTGTCAATGTAAATAACTGCAAGAAGATTTATTTTTAATCAAGAACTTCTAATTTTAAATAGAAATGTAATTTAAATTACTTTAATCAAACTTTTTAGGACCCTGTGTTTTTATTATTAATATACATAAAGGAAATGGCAGAATTTGACTTAAATTTTTTAACATCTACATTATAAATTTAATAAATATTATATATTACATAAATATATATTTTATAATATTATATATTATAATATATTACATATATATTATATAAATATTTTTATAAATAATATATTTATATTATATAAATATTTTATATAAAAATTTTTATATAAATTTAATTTATATAGATAAATATTAACAAAACTTTTCCTATGTTATCTCATTTGGATATATATTATATGGATTAAAGGGCATAGACTCTTTACTAACTTGTGTATAATTGCAAATTGTTTATCAGAATGGTTTTACTCACTCTTTCACAGGTCCACCAATAATAGATCAATATGCTTCTTTTCTCTCAGCCCCAACATTTATAATTTTCCTTTTTTTATCATCTTTGCTGCTCTGATGGATTTGAAGTGGAATGTTAGATATGCTTAATTTGCTTTTCTCTGGGAATTGTTAGTAGCCATATGCCATATGAAATACCATTTTCCATTTTTCATATGACCTAGATTTCTTCCCTTGATAAATATCTGTTTATAGCCTTAGACATTTGAATCTGTTTCTTATATATCCTAGAAATGAAGATCAGAGATTTTTCACAGTTATTTCACTTTTTATCTTGGTTTTACTGGATTTTTTGGTGCATTTTCTTTTAAATTTTATGTAATCTGAATTATTTATTTTATCTTCTCTGATCTTCTTTATTCCTCTTTTGGTCATGAACTTTTCTCCTATCCATCAATCTGTGATCGATAATTTCCCTTTATATATTTCTTATTTGTTTATGTTGTGACTTTTATATCTATGGCTTTACCTATTAGGAACTTTTCTTTATATAAGGTGTAAGGTGTTATATAAATAAGTTTGAGGTAATTTCTAATTTCTTCCATACTGCTGCCCAGGTTTCTTAGCAGTTTTATCAAATAGTGATTACTTATTTCAAAAGTTAGCTTAATAAATACAAAAATATTTGTAGCAACTCTCTTTATAATGGCAAAAAAATGAAATTAAAGGAATACTTAACAATTAAAGAATGGTTGATACATGAGTGTGATGGAATACTATTTTGCTGTTAGAAGCAAGTAATTAGATGATTTTAAAGACATGGAAACTATGAGCTAATGCATAGTAAAGTGCACAGAACCGGAACAACTTATACTGTAACATCAATATTATAAAAAAGAATTATTATTTTGAAAGCTGATAAAGAATGAAATGAGCAGAACACTTTATAACAAATTTATAACTTTGACGGCTATGATTAGGACAATAACCAGAATCTACAGAACTGATAACACAAGCTATCCATAGAGGTGATAGATACTGAATGAAATGCAATAATATGTGTGTGTAAATTATTTTTTATACATTGAGAGAATTTGTCTTATTTAAATATGCATCTTTATTACAAGGAATTTGTTTTTCTTTCCATTTTTCAATCAGGTGCAGTGTGGGAGGGAAAGGAAATAGATTTCAGTTAATTTTTTTAAAGAAGAGTTGAATTGCTATAGATTTTTCAGGCTTTTTCAGAGAGGTCACTATTATTTGTTTTCTTTACTAAAAGATTTATCATCAAGTGATTATAATCTGTAAATATTTACAATATAAAAACAAAATACATCAGTAAAATATGTTCTTTCCATTTAAAAAAATGTGTGATGAAAGTGTAAGTTTCTTCTTATCACAGTTTTTCATAGTGTGTTAGCTTTGGAAATAGTCATTTTTTTCAGAACTTGCCTTTAGTCATTCCTGAAAGATAGTCACTTATTTTTTTTTTTTACAAAAACAGATTACATATCCTTAATAAAAATATAATTCATTTAACAGAATTAATAAGATGCAATATAGCATAACAGATACAGACTTATTCTCAAAACCAGGAATATGTGGGTTTAAGTCTCACAATTGACAGCCTGTGTGACTGTAAGCAAGATATTAATCTTTCATTAGTCTAGAACAGCAGTATCAAACACATAGCCAACAGAACACTGGAGTGCAACCTGAACAAAGTCAAAATGTAATTGAGAAATACTTATTAACAAAATAAATAAAAATACCTAAATATGGGTAACATTATAATTTTGGTTTTATTTTGCTAAGGCAATTGGGGTTAAGTGACTTGCTCAGGGTCACACAGCTAGTAACTATTAAGTGTCTAAGGCTAGATTTGAACTCAGATCCTACTGACTTCAGGGACAGTTTTCTGTCCACTGAACTATCTAGCTGCCCCTAACATTATATTTTAAAACTTAAGTCAAGATGTAGCCCACAGGAATCATTTTGTAGTGATTAGTGGCCTCTATTTCTATTTGACTTTGACACCACTGTTTTTAGCAACTCTAGGCAATAGTTGTAGAGAAAGGGCCAATACCTCTGGTATTAAAGGAAGGTGTTCCTTTTCCTTGAATTCCTTATGCCAGTGAAATAGCAGATTCATACCCTACATTAGTTCCTTTACATTTTTACAAAGTGCTTTCCTCACAACAATCCTCTTAGCTGACTAGTGTAAATACTAAGAAAACAATCTCTGTGGTGTATAATTTACCAATTTATCATAGAGCTAATATATGTTAATCTAAGAATCCAATTGAATCTACTTATTGTGCCACATCACCACATTTTGTATTTAATAGCAATCCCCTCTTTTGCATTGTTAAGTACATTATTTCTTTTTCTTTTTTTGTCTTAAAGAAAAAAAAAACAAGCCACAGACTTCTGTATTTATAATATTCTGTTATATAGCTGAGATTATAAATCTTCTCTTCTCTCTAGATTTTCTTCTCTAGGCATTATTATAATCCCACTTTTAAGAGCCTTATCCCATAAGGCTTGTTTTTTTAGTCTTGTTCTCCCCTGAATTTCCTCCAAATCCTATAAATGTTATAGAACTGAAACTATAAATACAATCCTTGACCAGTGCTAGACACAAAGAAATTCTACTGCTACTGATATAAATACTGCTACTGCTACTGATACAAATACAACCTACCATCATGTTCACTTTTTTAAAAAGTCAACAATTTAATTTTTTTCCTACCTCTAACACACACACACACACACCTTATCATACTTGCAATTATGTAAACTCTTTGTTGCTCCCTCATCTTGCTTATGTAATCCATTTTTCCTCTCTTCAGTGAATTAACAGGGCTAGACATAGAGCCTGTGATTTCATATAAGGAACTTCAACCACTTCATGAGTCATCTTTTCAGAAACTTAAAATATTACAGCATTTCCTAGAGCCCTGAAGGATTAATAGTTCCTATAAGTCAGGGTTAAACAGGTATTCCTTACGTCAGGGCCAGATCTCTGTCCCATCCTCTGATTTATCAAGCTCTACTTGAATTCTACTTTTATTTTTCAAAGTTCTTTACGTCTACCCCACTCTCATAAAAAATATATGTATATTTTTTCTCTCCCATCTTTGAATTTTCTTTTTTAATCTATATAAATTGCTATAGCCATCCAAGGCATGGTTAAAAGCATTACATTATATTAAATTTAAGAATTAGAATCCCTTAGAATGTGTCCATTCTCACTTTTTCAAGGGTATCACTGGACCATGGAAAGTGTTTGAATAAGATTGCTCCTGATTTTTGGACAACCACCTACAAGAAATCTTACCTAATCCTATTCTGATTTATTGAGACTTTAATCAGGGACTGAAACAGAAGTGGTATAGTAAATAGAGCCCAAATTTGGAATCAGGAAGATATGGTTCAAGCCCTTCTCACACATTTGCTAGCTATATAATCATTGGTGAATCACTTGATTTCTCTGTGCCTCAGAAATCTGAGGAATGTGCATCTGCAAAATAGGAAAGTTTGACTTCCTGACATTCATGGAATCTATTAAGGTCTCACAAATTATTATTATAAGAATATAATAGAATATTATACCATAAGAAATGATGAATTGTACAATTTCAAAGGAAACTGGGACGGTCTCTAAACTGATACAGATCAAATAAGAAAAATTTGAAGAACAATTTCTACAATGACAACATGGTATAGAAAAGATAACTCTAAAAGACCTTAGAATTCTGATCAGTACAATGATAAGCCATAAATTTAGAATATGAAAAATGAAACTTCCTGCCTAAGGGATGATAAACTAAAAATGCAGAGGCATGTATTTTTAGATATGATTAAAATGGGAATTTGTTTTGCTTTATTATCCCCGTTTATGACGAGGGATTTTTCTTTTTTTTTTCCTTATTCATTTAGGAGGAGAAAAAGGTAATGAAAGGAACAAATTATAAATATGTATAAATATTTTTTAAAAACCATAACAGAAAAGGCATGATTTCGTAGACATAACAGCTCTTTTCTGATATTTGAAAGGCTCTCAAACTAAAAAAGAGCTAAACTCCTGGTTTCTTCCAGAGATAGGCCCTGAATGAAAGTTGCAAAGTAAGATTTTGGCTTGATAGAAGCATCAATACCCTAACAATCATATCTTTAGGACATAATGGTTCCTTTTCACTATAGGTCTTCCAAGTACAGTTTAGATGACCACTTGCTGATTATACATACTATCAAAGATATTCTTGTTAAGTATAAGTTGAACCAGATGATCCCCTGAGGTGCTTTCCAGCTTCAAGATTCTGTGTGATTTCTTACACCATTCTTGTATACTTTACAATAATAACCCCACTCTGATTCTGAATCTTGCCCTCAGAAGTACTTAAAACTTGATTGGCCTTCAATATTAATTGACCTTACTTCCTATATCATCTCTCTTATCTTCCCATCTGTATCTTCTACTTTGACATCTAAGATCTATGACAAGTTGATATATCCGAACAGCCCAAAATACCATGGGTCTACCACCACTCTTGCAAAATAATCTTTTCAGTATTTTAATACACATAGAGTGCACTGCATTTCATAATGCCTTTTTTTTTTTCCAGACAGTGAAATTATATAACCAATGCAGAAATTTAGAGGTGCGCTATTGGATTTTTATTTTCTCTAGGATGAACTATCAAATCTTCTATACTGAATATGTCATAATTCATTCACTCATTTAGTTTGTTTATATAGTACTTTTCCTTTAAAAAGGAAAAAACTATCATCTAGGCTCTCAATACCTGTTAAATTCTGCAATTAAATTTAAAAACTTTTTCTTGAAACTCTCGTCATTAATAAATAAAATTTCCTTTAAGATTAAGGAAGATAAACCAATATAGAATTTGAAGTATTTACATATTTAACCACTATTTAAATATCTGTATAGACCTGCAATATAAATATTAGGAGAAAGTGGAGGGGAAAAGGAATGAAGATGTTTAAAGTACCTATTGTGTGCTTCAGCAAGCAAGTGTTTTGCAAACATTATCTCATTTGATCCTCACAATAACCCTGGGGGGTATATTTCTATTTTACATTTGAGGAAACTGAAGCAGACCCACAATAGTGTGACTTGTCTGGGAGCACCCAGGTAATAAGTGTCTAACATCAAGCTCTTATCTGAGAAGAGTTTCTATTTTAGCTTAGCTGTGCAACTATGACTTTCTCTTCCTAGAGAACTCAAAGACTTTTTTTTTTTTTTTTGCTTTAGTTGAGTTAGCAGATTTTCTTCTAACTTAAGAGTTCTTACCTAGATCCATGAACTTAGATAACTATTCAGTATAATAGTTTTCCTTTGTAATCTTATATACTTTATTTTATGCATTTAAGAAAAATATTCTGATGAGAGATCTATCCATAGACTTCACCAGATTGCCAGAGAGGTCCAGAACACAAAAATGATTAGGAACTACTACTGTGCATTCAAGATGTGAAGGTAGTGGTGTGAATTTATGCCTTTGGAGAATTTATGCCCCTTATTCAGGACAAAAGGACAAAAATCACTAATATGACTCAGTGACAAATGCATTTGTGGAGTGTTAATTTAGCATCAGATCGTACGATTGGCTTAAGTCATAGAGACCAAGGAGAATATTTAGGAAGGTCTGATTTATTTATCCCCAGGCCTGATGGGAGCAATTCAAATTTTAATCAGTAATGTCTCCCATGTGTACTCTGTTGTTTTATAGAAATTCTCTGTTTGCTATGGTTATTGTTCTTTCAGAGAAGGAGTGGACATTAAATGTGTTCCTGTGTGAAATAAAGGTATAAGAAACTTATTTTGCATAAATAAGACAGTATGGCAAAATCTGGCTGAGTGGGAATACCCTATGATAATCTAGTATTCTCAGGTCTGATAACCAGCAGTGTCTAATAGCAAAGTCATTTTTACAATGTTTCCATTCAAATCCCTGTGACTTAGGAATGAGGGCAAAACTACTGTTCATTACCACAATAATTAAAAAGGGAAAAAATATACACTTACCAGAACTAATGTACATCTTTAGTGTTTTTTTTGAGTTACGAAGCCTCTTTCACAGTATTTCTTCCTAAAACAAGCTGTACAGTATTTGGGTTCTTGCATTCCAGCTTTTGTTACTGCCACTCCTTTCCTTCCCTCCCCCAAAACCCCTCATTTTAATAGGAGTACAAATTGCTGTCTGCACATCCAATTCATGTGCCAGCCACATTCAGAACAGAGTGTTCTGTGCTCTTCAAAACCAAATTGCTTTAGGCAGTGAAAGAACAATAAGTCAGTACTCCAGTTAAGTGATGTTTTGTAGATGAAATGAATTTACTTGATTTAGTTACACTTGGATTATCTATACAGAATCTAATAATTTGAGTCCATTTGAATCTGCAAGGATTTGAGAATTGTTGGAGGAAAACTTTTTTTCCTTTAAGACATATTTAGTTTGGAGAAGAATTTAAAAGCAAGAATGTGGGATGGTATGGAACTTGCCTTTTAAAAAAAAGTGAGCATCTGTTCCCTACTTAAGAAAAATAACTTTGAAGCTCCCTGTTCTATGTTTTTATTTTCTCTGGGTATATCATGAATCATTTGCTCCCATAAATTAACATTGGCCAAGTTTAACATCAGATCTTAAGTACCACAGAGCCTGAATTCTTAGTGATTCATGATGATGACTATTAAATATTTATTAAAATAAGTACAGGACTAGAAAATGTCAAAAGTGAGTAATCATGTGTCCTCTGAAGCCAGACCTGCCACAGTTCTTTGGGTAGCATTTGTAAGGATGAAAATCTTGAACAAGACTAATTAGGAATATCTTTCTCACTTTTCTGGGATCCTTTGGCAATTAACAGTCTCTGATGTTGGTGATGAGCATTTGTATATCCTTGTTCTAAGGTCAGAAATCAATTAGCATTGTGATATCCTTTGTAAATGCAGTGAATCAGTGGGTCTAGACCTGATCATGCACTTCCAAGTGGACAGGCAAACTATGCAATTTGCCTAATACAGCTAGTAAATAAATGCCTAAGGTTAAATCTTAAGTTCAGTGTTTTTATTTTCTGCATTATGCTACTTTCCCCTATTCTGGCTTTGACATTACAGACACTCAATGCTCAATTTAAAAAATCTTATTGGTACATTTTAATGTTCATATATCATAGTCATTTTGAGGAAGAAAAATTCCTCTTTCCTCCTCCCACATTGAAACCTCCCTCATTAAGAAAGAAAAAAATTAAGCAAAAACATCAAATACAGTGTTTACACGATGTGCAAACATATACATCATTCTGTCTTAGTAATTGTCCACATTTGTGACATGAGGAGTGAAAAATGTTTCATTATATTTTGCTTTTTTCAGTTAATTAATTTAGCCTCTTTTTAATGATCTCTTCACCTACATTGTTATAGCATTGTGTGTATTTTTTGTAGTTTTGGTTTGTTTGTCTTTTTTAACTTCAGATCAGTTCATAGAGATCTTTCCATGTTCCTTTAATTCTCAAGATTCAGCATTTCCTACTTTACAATAATACATTATATTTAGGGTGAGATGGATAGATAGTGTCATGGAAGCAACAAACATGAGCTTGGACAGACTTAAGGATAGTGAAGGATAGGAGGCCCCCAGGTGTGATATGGGCCAAGAGGCCTTGAAGAGTGGAACATGATTTGGACAACAATATTAACATATGTTACTTTGTTCAGTTGTTCAATCATTGACGGGTATCAGTTCCTTATCTCTTTTTTTTTAATTCCTCATATTTTTATAATACTCAAATGTTTGCTGATTGATTGCTAACTAGCATTAAGAGCACCGTATTGAGTATTTTTGGGTACTGTCAGTTCTGCTATGACACTGCATATGCTTTCCTAAAAAATCACCATACTCTATTATACAATAAAAACCTCAGTGCTTATGGGAAAAATGAAACTAAGACACAATACTCAAATACTTCATCATTTTAAAAAGATAGGAACTTTATAAAAATGGTAAATGGCTAGAAAAAATGTAACTACTACAGTAAATAGTGGTTGTATCTGTAGTCTTACACTTTTATTCTCTCTGGCCTCAGTTTCCATTGGACCAAACTGATAAAGGTGCCTGCTATTAGAAAGATACATATTTTCAAGATAAATATTAGCAGACGATTGACTCTACATTAGACTTCTGTGAAATGTCTTTAACTTCTTTAATATATATGCCTAGTATAGATGTTTCTTAATTCATTGTCCTAGATAGAAATTTCAATTTAAATATTACTACCTTAAAAGAATAATTCATATCCATGCAAAATGTCAGATCTGTTCTGGTTAAAAAAAAGAAAGAAAAGAAATACAAGGGGAATTTTTTTTTTACTACTTTCTAAGTTCTGCTTATAGTCATGACTTTTAGTGTCTGATTTAAAAGTAACTTTATTTTGTCTATTTCAGAGAATTTTGCTAATTGTCAGTAAACATTTATTAAGGATCTTTTATAAGCCAAACATTATGTTAAGTGCTAAAGATACAAAGAAAAGAATAAAACAGTTCCCATTCTCAAGGGATTCGTTCTAAATCAGGAGACAACATGCCAACAACTATGTGTGAATAAGATGTATATAGTAGAAATTGGAAATAATCAATAGAGGAAAGGTATTAGAATTCATTAGTTTCAAGAAAAGCTTCTTGTTGAAAGTGGAATCTGAACTGAAATTTGAAGAAAACCAGGACACAAAGAGGAGGGAGGAGCATTCCAAGTACTGATGACCACCAGAGAAGTGCTAAGGCTGGAAAATGGAGCATCTTGTTTGAAAAACAGTCTAGCAATCTCACTACTGGGTCTGTATCCCAAGAAACCATAAAAGAGGGGAAAGAATCCATATGTGCAAAAACGTTTGTAGCAGCCCTTTTGTAGTGATAAGGAACTGGAAATTGAGTGAATGCCCATCAACTGAAGGCTGGCTGAATAAGTTATGGTATATAAATGTAATAGAATAATACTATAAAAAAATAGTAAACAGACTGATTTCAGAAAAGCCTGAAAAGACTTAAATGAACTGATGCTGAGTGAAGCAAGTGGAGCCAAGAAAACATTATATATAGCAACATCAAGATTGTGTGATGATCATAGTTGATAGACTTATTTCTTCCCAGCAACTCAGTGATGCAAGGCAATTCTAATAAACTTTAGATAGAAAAAGCCATCTGCGTCCAAAGAGACAACTATGGAGACTGAATGAATTTTCACTTTTTTGTTGTGTTTTTTTTTCTTTCTCATTGTTTTCCCCTTTTTTCTGGTTTTTCTCTCCCAACATGACTCTACATGTAAAAAATGAATGTATGCATATAACCTTAAAAATATTGCAAGTAGGCCCTGAGCAAGCCACTTAACCCCAATTGCCTCAGCAAAAAAAAAAAAAAAAAAAAAAAATAGTAAGTAGGCCAGTGTCACTGTATCACAGAGGATAGTGGGGAGGTAAGAGAAGGTTGAAAGATATAGGACAGACTATGAAGAGCTGAAGATGATAGGGAACCACTAGCGCTTTTTGAGTGACAAGATGATGTAGGCAGACCTGTGCTTTAGGAAGATTACTTTGGCATCTCAGGAGATAATAGAATAGAGTATGGAAAGATTTGTGACAGGGAGATAAACCAGCTTGCAACAGTACAGCATAAAATAATAAGGGCCTGAATGAATGTCTGGGAACAGAAGAAATCCTATCCAGGAGATCTTATAAAGGTTAAAATAAGCAGACATTCATTGACAACAGATTGGGTATGTCTGAGAAAGAGTGAGGAGTCAAGAAAAATACCTAGGTTGCAAGCCTGGATAACTGAGAGGATGAGATCACCCTCAGCAGTGATAGGGAAGTTAGAAAGGAAGGTTTGGGGGAGAGGTGGAATGAGTTCAGTTTTAAACGTGTTGAGGTTAAGATGTCTATGAAAATCTATTTTTAGTTGTCCGGTATATAACATATGCAATTGGAGATGGGAGACTGAAGGTCTGCAGAGAGGCTGGATAAGTAGATTTGAGAATCATCAATACAAAGATAATTGAATCCACTTGAGTTAACGAGTTTACCACGTGAATTACTATAAAGAGAGAAGAGAAGAGAGCCTAGGACAGATCCTGAAGGATTCCAGCCAGGATTAGTGGGTATGATCGAGATGAAAATCCATCAGAAGAGACTAAGGAGTAGTCACATTGTAGGAAGAAAACTGAAAGGGGGCAGCACCCTGAAAACCTGGAAGTAGTGAGTGTCTAAATAAAGATGAGGATGGACAATGTCTGTAGAAGAGTAACTTTGGAGAGAGCAGTTTTGATGGAATGGTGGACTCATAATATAAGGCCATCTCATAAGTGAGATGAGGTGGAGGTGAAAAGAGTGACAGGGAAATGTGAATTGAGAAGGGAAAAGGAGGATGCTTTAGTGAATGGACTTGGGTGTTTTCATTGAAATACAAGACTAGATTCTCAGGTGGGAAGGGAAGCCATGCAAGATTTGAAAAGGGATGAAAAAGTTTGGAAAAGTTGCTATGATGAGTACTGTAATAAGTTAGGGAGGTTAAAAGGATTGCTTTAGTATACCAGGATCCAGTTGTGGTTTTGTGTCATAAATTTGTAGTGGATCCAATCCACAAGGGCTTTAACCATAAGTAAGGATTCATCCTTATTGTTAGAAATTTTTATTTAAGTGAGAAGATCAATATAAGGAGCTGATGTAATTGTGTGTTTATGATTTTTTCCTAGCTTTGTGTTCTGAAGCATTTTAAGTAGGTGCAAAAGCAGAACGTGGTTGGGTCTAGGGCTGACAATATCAGCAATAGGAAAAAGTAACAAGGTTACCTTTGTAACATAAAGTTAAACTGGTTCAGCAAGAAATCAAAATGGGTAATCTCAAAAGGAGAAGAGGCTACTTGGTGATGAAGGTAGAGCAGTAAGTCTGGAAATAGCAATGGAGAAGTAGCAGTATCCCACCTCAACAAATAGAGACAACCAGTGCTGGAGAGGGTGGCCTGAAAGGCTATGTTATCAACAAGGAACTAGTTCTCATTGAGAGCCAGAATAAGAAAGGAAAAGATTTAAGATAAAAGCTGATTAGTTACATACAGATTATATGTATGTATGGAGTAAGGCGCGTACATTGGGAGGGTTGGGTTGGAGTAGCTGGGAATAAGGAAATGGGCAAAGGAGGATGAAGCATAGATTTGCTTCAAGACAGCAGAATCACTAAAATGAGGAAGATATGACTGGGTGGAAGTTAATTTTTTTTTTTTTTTTGCAAATGGGTTCAGAAAGATTTTTACCATAAGTAAGGGTTCCTCCTTAGGATTAGAATTTTCTATTTAGGTGAGACCACCAATACAAAGAGCTGAAGGGATTATATTTCTGTCCTGTCCTTGCCAGCAGGCAAGGAAAGTAGAGGGAGCAGAAAGAAATAGCATCCCCCAATTAATATTACAAGGGAAAGGTCCTCTGTAGGCAGGAAAGGTAGAAAGAGACAAGCCTAAGGGACCAACACCTGATAGAATAGCATCTCTCTAATCCCCTTCATCTGGGATAAGCCAAGCCAGGAGGCATGCATCTTTGAATCCCTTGTTGATAGGAAGGGACCAAGATCATTAGACCATCTTGAGATGTGACTTCTCCTTTGATCCCCCTTCAGGCAGGAATGGTGAGAAGAGACTAGGTTGTTAGACTAGCACACTATTGTGTGAAAATATTCTACTTTACTTTCTTAAAATGTTTTTCTTTTCTCTTCTATTAGCATTTATTTGTAGCTAATATCTTTACTGAATTTAATGGATGGATTATAATATTTAGAGAACATTTCTTTGTGTATATGTATGCACACATATCGTATAATTTTATAATATACATGTTATTTTTAATGCCTCAATTTCCTCATCTATAAAATGGGGATAATAGCATTTACTTCCTAGGATTATTGTGAGGATAAAACATGATCATTTTGAAAATTCCTAGATTTTCTGTTTAGAGACTTTCAAACATGATTCAAACGTAAGCTATAATGAATGTGTGTTTACAACTACCTCCCATACTAAGTGTACTCTTTGAGAAGAAGGTGATAATAATATTAGTAAGCAAGAAGATAAAGTATTAAAGTGTTTGTAATCTTATGAAATATCTCTTAGGATATGACTTCATAAATTGTTTCCATTAGCTTAATTAACTAAAATACATCTAACCTTAGCAAATTTTCTTCAAAAATAATGCCATGTTATAGTCTAAGAAAATTTAAATATTTTAAATGTTCAAAGTATTTGAGAAAGCTAATTTTCTTTTCAAGCACTTGGAAAGCATCAATTAAAATTAATAATGAAAAAGCATTTATTATGTGTCAGCCAACAATGTAAGTACTAGAGAAGCAAATACAAAAGCTGTCCTCAAGGAACTTACATTCTAGAGGAGTGGTGGGTTAGAAAGTTTTAGAGGTTAGTGAAATGATAGAATGTTCAGTTGATTTAAGTCCTTTCCAGAGACAATAGTAATGCTGACTTGATCAGTTACAGTTCTTGGTAGTAGAAATAAGGAAGTGGCAGTTTAGAAAGAAGGATTCATGTTCCTATGGAATTCAGAGCTGAGTATCACAGCTTCCCTAAGGCATGATCTCCAGAAATGTAATCTAGAGGGTAGAACAGTAATAGCACCAGCAAGATAAGAATATGCTCAGGGATTGTAATAATAAGTTTTATAAGACTCTAGTATCTAAAACAAGAAAGGATGATGGAGATAGTCTAATCGAATTTTCATATTTTATACATGAGAAAACTGAGGCTAAGAGGCTTAGTGACTTATCCAAGAACATCCAACTAAGTGGCAGCACTAAGATTTAAAGTGAGATTCTCTGAGAATCAAAGTCCCCAGATCAATTTCAACTCTACAAATTTAATAATGCTTTCTTCTCAATAACTTTATGAGGTAGATAGTACAAGTATCATTATTCTCATTTTAGAGATGTGAAAACTAAAATAAAATGACTATAGTTGAGCTGGAATTTGAACCCAGGTCTTCTCACAAAGTCTAGACATACTGATACCTTAAGGTCATTTCTAAACTATTTTGCTACAGTAAGAACCTAAAAGTAATCTAACCAACTTTCTTCCAAGATGGCTACCTGTACAGGAAGCAAACAACCCAGTTACTATATACTTACTCTAGCAAAACCTTGAAGTTTATATTAGGACTGAATAGTGATCAAGAAATTTAATAAGAAATTACAATAAGGGACTTCTTCTAACCCAAAATTGCTCAAAAGTCAACTAGAATTCCAGAGGTATAAAATTTAGCATCAATAATACTGGCAAAAAGGCAGAACATGTAAGATTCAGGGTCCAGAGGTAGCCAGAATGAAGATTTCCCTTTAGAAAAACTCAAAAATAGAAACCTTGGAAGCCTTAGGAGGAATGGCTACATTCAGGGACCAACAGCCAGAGCAGTGTCAATCAGCACTATAGAGGGTCAAACCAAAGTATTCCTGGTCTCAGGGACTTTGAGGTCTCTAACAGTCTGTCTGAGTCTCCAGAGAAAGAGATCTGAAAATCTTGTGTTCCTAATCTCAAAATTCATGGAGACCCAGCCTCAACATACAAAGGTCAGTATCAGAACCCAGGGTAAGACCAAACAAGGCTGACCACTGCACCCAAAAAGGCAGTAGGAGATGGAGTCTGACCCTGACACAACGCCCCATTTCAGGAGAGATGAGGAAATCAAAGAAAAATATTGACCATTATCAAATAGCATTGCAAATCACCTAAAAGAAAGACTGAATACATGTAATATGTAAGCAGAAACCCAAAGGGGAAAAAAATCAATTTTCCACAAGGACTACATGAAAAAAGAAATTAAGCAAGAGATTAGAATTGGAATTTAGCTTAGAAGAAACAGTAATCAACCTCATCCAAGAAATGAACTCTTAAAACTAGAACAAATCAAAACAGAAATCACTGACTACAAGAGACAGCAAAAAACATTAGAACAAAATCAAGATTGAAAAAAAAAATAAGAGAAAATGTAAGGTATTTAATTTCAAAAGAAATAAACTTGGAAAATAGGTTGAGAGATAATTTAAAATAACTGAACTCCCTAAAAATCATGGGGGGAAAAGAGTTAGATAGTATATTTCAAGAAATCATAAATAAAAACTTTCCCAAGCTATTAGAACCAGAGGAAAAAATATAGATTATTTCGGATGCCAAAGAGGAAAATACCAGAAATGTCATAGCCAAAATCCATAGTTCCCAGGTTAAAGAAAAAGTTACTGCAAATATCCAGATGCAAATCAAATACTAAGGAACTCCAGTAAGAATCACACAAAACCTGCCAGCTACTACTAAGAAATTAAAAAATATAATATTCCAAGAGACAAAATAGACAGTCTTACTATCAAGAATGACTTGCCCTGCAAAGCTAAGTATAGTATTAAAGGGGGGAAATAGACTTTTAAATGGAATAAAAGACTTTAAAGCATTTTTAAAAATTATTATAGCTTTTTATTTACAAGATAGATGCATGGATAATTTTTCAGCATTGACAATTGCAAAACTTTTTGTTCTGATTTTTCCCCTCCTTCCCCCAATCCCCTCTCCCAAATGGCAGGTAGACCAATACATGTTAAATATGTTAAAGTACATGTTAAATACAATATATGTATACATATCCATACAGGTTAAAGCATTTTTAATGAAAAGACCTGAGTTGAGTAGGAGCTTTGAAATACAAAGTCAAGAAAAACCTAGAAAGATAAATTTGAGTAATTGGAAGGAGCTGCATGATGATGTAATGACAACATTCTAATGAGGATGAAGAAATGGTATCCCTTCAAAATCTTCAAAAGGTATTGAGGAAGCTAAATAAGAAAAACAGAGGTCTTAAGCATAGATTGGTTCTATTTAAGGCTTTGAAGAAGAAAAAGAGGGAGGAGAGTAGTGGGAGGAGAAGAGAAGTACACTAGTAAGAAAAAGGGTTAGTTTGCTATTTTGTTATTGGAACACATGAGAAGAATATATGGAGGAAACATGGAAGAAAGGGTGGAGGAAGTGGGTTTGAGATGACCTTATTGTTATATAAAAATGATTAATGAAGGATTGAGCCTGTAGATACATGAAAATTTTGATGTAGAAATATGTCAAAATCAACCGAGAAATAAGAGGACAAAATAAGAAGATAGTCACAGAAACAAACTTCCTGATCCTGAAACAGGGATTTAGAAAGAGCTAGAATCTAAGAGAGGTAACTTAGATTGCCCCTTAGACAGCTGGGGAATAATTAAACAAATTGTGGTATATGAATGTAATGTTATATCACTGTACCATAAGAAATGACAGGGCTGATTTCAGAGAATCCTAGGTTGTGTGAACTAACACAGAGTGAAGCAAAACCAGGAAAACAAGTAACAATGTAAAGAAAAAGCAACTTTGAAAGACTTAAGAACTCTTAATAGTGCAGTAACCAGGAAGGTCCACCTACCTTGAGCCAAAATGAGTATGGTGCTAAGACAAATTTTTGGATTTTCTCAAATCTCCAGCATTATATGGCCATCTATGCTTATTTTTTTAAAGCATTCTTTTTATTTTATTCTGTTTTTGATTGGAAGAGAGGAAGTCAGAAGAAGTTAGTTATTAGTGAAAGAAATGGTTTCATGTGGAATCCTCTTTGCATTCTGTGTGTATGAAAATTCTTTTTTACCAGTACTTAAGTTCAGAAATAATTAAGAAAAATAAAATAAACTGTAGCAAGATTTGTCATTTTGTCAGCCTAAGAAACTTTCTTTGCTTAACAGCCTTGTGACTTTGTAAATAAGTCCCAGAGTACATAAAACATAAAACATTGGAGGCTGTGACTTGCCCATGTTCACATAGCTAATAAGGATCAGAGATGGAATTTGAATACTGGTTTTTCAAACTCTAAACCCAGCACATGGATACTAATCAAACTATATTCCTTTAAAATGTGTTCTCCAATTCTAACCTTTTCAATATGAATTTTTAATTACTTAGGTTTTACTAAAATTTGGACTATTTTAAAGATGACAAATGGTATCTATTTTATATTCAAATATGGTACATGATGTTTGCTTATGTGCCAATAATATACGTGCACACCCAGCTTAGCTTTCTTTTCCAATTATTATTCCACTCCAGTTAAACCATCTTAGTTAAGTCTCTTAATCAGAAGAATCATTAGAGGTCCTATCCCTGGATTGATCCTATAAGAAATTTGTTGGGTCATTAATGTACAAAATCAGTTTCACCTGCCAGGGATGAAGAAATTGTTAGTATATTTAACAGGGTAAGTTCAGCACTCCTAAGCACAAATTGTTTTTTTTTTTTCTTCTTTCCCTCCTTCCTTCTTTATTTTTTCCCTTCTTTCCTTCATTCCTTACTCTGCTGGGTATGCTCTTGTAATTCTTTTCTTCAAATTCCCAAGGCTAGAATGAAAGTTACTCAGTTAACACCAAATATTGACTTTAAATTCCTGATCTTTCTTGGGAATTAGATGAGTAGGTCATGAAATCAAAGAAGTTTAAAGTTGGGTGGAACCAAAGAGAGTAAGTAACCATAAAGGGAGGAATGTTAGAATTAAATCTGTATTTAAGATTTTTTTAAACTAATGAAAAAAACTATTTAGCTTGGAGGCTATGGGATATAACTAGTATTTTTTCAAGGTCTAAAAAACAAGTATTGGCCTTACATAGATCTAGTCTTAGAAGCCCTATAGGAAAGAGTTATTTTGGAAGCACACATTTTCCCTAAGATAATATTGAAGAAAAAATTTCTACCCAGCTGGATTAATTAATTTAAAAATTATGAGTGCTTACCATATTTATTCTACACTTTGGTAAATGCTGTAGAATAAATTACCAACAAGCAAAAAAGTCCCAGTCCTCAAGCTTACATTATATATAATAAGGTAAAAACAACACATAAAGGAAAGTGTTTTGAATAGAAGAAGAAATCAGAATAGTGATGGGAGTAGTATCATCTCATTTGCTACTTCTCTGTTGCTAGGAATGGTAATGTTATGTTGATTATTGCTTGCAAAGCTAGTTGAAAACAGGAAGAAAAGGTTCTTAATAACATGGTCTAGAGATAGTCAAGAAGGACTAAGACTAGTTGAAATGATGACAAATAGGAACCCAAGGTCATAGGATTGGCATTGTTTTAATTTTATCTTTAATCCCAGGTATTTTTATAATTATTATTTAAATAATAGAACATTATCAATTATCTTAACTAGTAAAGACATATAGAGATTGGATGAGTTGTCCATAGTCACAATATAGCCATTTTTAGTTTTTTACCTTCTCAATCTAATTATCAATTTATAAAAAACTGAACTTGAAACAGAAAGAATAGTGGTAAAAGTCAAATTTTCAAAATTGGGGAAGCTGGAATTTGAAAAGATGATTAAATATTTATCTTAATAAATACATTAATAAACTGGTGAGTAAGCATGTGCCTTTAAACCCAGTTATAAGGAGAGCCAAGGGTTAGTGGTTTTTGATCTTTGGAATTGTGAACTGCAGTGGGCTAAGGCAATCAGATGCTGAACTAAATCTAGCATCAATGTGATAAGCTCCATGTGTTTGAAACAGAAAAAATCAAAGCTTCCATGCTGATCAGTAGAGAGATCAGACCCATTAGCAGCCCTGAACTTCCAATCTGAAAAATAAAGGGAAAATAAGTAATGAGGAAAATCATGTTCCTTTTTGCTCACTTACTTCTGCTACTTTAATGACTTCTTTCTCTTTTCTTTCAGTCCACTTGGAAGGCTCCTGTGGTAACAGGACATTTGATTGCAGAGATGTAGTATTTGTTGTTGGAGAAGGGGAAGACCATGACATCCCTATAGGAATTGATAAAGCCCTGGAGAAAATGCAGAGGGAAGAACATTGTATTTTGTATCTTGGACCACGGTAAGTAACATTTCTGACCAGCATATACAGTAAGATCATCTGAAAAATAAAACCATACTCATTCTCTTGATCTTGAAGCTATTTTCAGCTTAAATCAATAGTGGTAATTAAAACAATTCATTTAAGAATTTAAGATTACTGGAGACCTTAGAGTGAGGTTAATAAGTTTTATTATTATCTTGAAGTTCTAAGTTCTGAACACATTTAATTAACAGTGTGATGTAGAGTGGAAAAGAGTACTGAACTTGGATTCAAGAGAAATCAACTTTTGAACAGCACCTCTGACATTTACAGGTTGTGTAAATGAACAAATCACTTAATCTTTCTATGCTTCAGTTTCTTCATCTGTAAAATGAAGGTATTAAATATCTGATGTTCATATGTATAAAGGCTATTGTGAGGATTAAATGAGATAGTATACATAAAACACTTTGGAAACTATTATTATAAATAGTAATTTTCAAGCTTCATTGTTTTCATAGGCAAGACTAACAGAATTAAGGTATTTTTTTTCCTTTCTTCCATTAGCAGAAGTACCTAGAATAGGATGTTGTTAATTTTACTCATATAGATTCCATCATTTTCTTCCTCTTTTCTCCTAAATATAGTACAGTAGTAGTAGAATAAGGGACCCAAAGTTGACTTACTACCCACTTGAACATGTAGCCTCTGTAAGAAAGTATGTACTTCCTGGATCTAAAGGCAGCAACCAGAAGATGACTCATTTTTGCCTTCATTTTTCCCATCACAAGTTGATCCATTAGCACTTCTAAGCTTAATACTATTGGAGATGTACAGAGTCTTGTAGAAAAACATTTTTTGCATCTTATTACCCTTTATTGTTTTAGTAACGGTGATCATAGATGAAAATTTTTCACAATTTTTATGGTAACCTCCTCCAAGTAAGGAGAGAATTGACATTACAGTGGCATGACCAGAGAGCTATATAATGAGATATATTGTGAAGAGAATCTAGAATTGAGTAGCAATAACAGAATTATGCAGTTTTACGTAACTTTATAAGAAATATGTTTTGTAAGAGGGCTCATTTCTTGGGAAGAATCTATTGTGTTAAAATGTGTCGGTTCAAATAAATAAAGCTTTCAGCTTTGATGATTTCTATTATCTGTGATTCCCATTTTTTAAAAACTTGAAGAAATATAAGGACATATTTCCCCTTTGGAAACATGAGCCATGTTTTCAATTATCTAGTTAGAAGTGACACTCTTTGAAAGCTACACTTTCTTGTAAATGACTTGAAAAATATCTCTGCCAAACACCAATATCTCTTACAATGGTTCTTTTTTGTTCTGGCATCCCTTTTGATAAAACTCAAAAAAGACATTCCATAAAGAGAGCTGTTTTTTGTAAGAGAAAAAGGTAAATGCTAATTAAAAGAATATAACAGCATTTAAAATCACATTGTGTAAGCTTTCCCAAGTAGTAAAGGTAATGTATTCCTTCTGAATGTGAAGGAAAAACTGCCAAGAGAATAGTTGGTGCCATGTTTCCTAGTCCACATCTGGTTCATCTCCAATGTAGGTAGCTTTCAAATTAATAAAAAGTCTATGATATTTTAGAAGGCTGAACAAGATACCTAAAAGCACACTGACTCCTTCAAAAATCTTAGTTTTTATTCTTCATTTCAGATATGGCTTTGGAGAATCTGGGAAACCTGAATTTGGAATTGAGCCTAATGCTGAGCTTGTATATGAAGTTATTCTTAAGAGCTTTGAAAAGGTAACAAGATAAAGACTTCAAAAGTGATAGAATTCCTTTCCTCTTCTTCCCTTAAGCAGTAGTTTTTGTCAGTAGGTTTGTATGCATTCTGTTTGTTAGTGTGGAATTGGTAGTTTGGCTTTTGTACATCAATAACAGTACAACATAGCTAATATAACAAATGAGGCCCTCACTGCTTATTTTGTTGGTGTGTGTCAGCTTATTTCACTGCTTTTGGGTGAAGTCCAAGTCTTGTTCCTTTATTTGTTTCTAGACTTGCTCTTTTTTGTACTTTTTTTCTGGGTTGAAGACAAAAAGGTTCATGATTTGCCAAGCACTTCCACAGGGAGGGCATTTTTTCAGTCCTGAACAGTTTGTACCCTTTGCAGGAATTTTGAGATGAGCATACTATTAGCCAACATACCAAGTAGCACAGTTTACCTTATTCAATGTCAACAGAGACTGATAAGCCTTTTTACTCTGGAGTCTTTTCGTTTCATCTTTTCAAATGAGGAAGAAAAAATATTTTTTAATAGCTTACCATG
Organism: Sarcophilus harrisii; assembly: GCF_902635505.1. Taxonomy (NCBI): domain Eukaryota; kingdom Metazoa; phylum Chordata; class Mammalia; order Dasyuromorphia; family Dasyuridae; genus Sarcophilus; species Sarcophilus harrisii. The sequence goes on from NC_045429.1 coordinate 280,926,975, forward strand.
GACCCCAAAAATTTCATACTTGCTCAGACCTAGTTTTCTGGCTATCTTATGACTCTCAAAAAGCAGTATAATTAGACAGGTATAAGGCCTACAACTACTAGAGAGAACATCAAAAGTGATTTTGTCTTACCTATTCCCAAATAATTGGTGAAATCAGATTTTTCTTGACTCAAGGACAAAAATTCTGGGAGTCTTTTCTCATTTTCTACCCTTCTAGACACCTCTAGCATTTTATACCATTGACCAACCACCCTTCACTCTCCATATTCCTCCTGTTAGTTAACCTTAGGTAAACCAATGATCATTATAATCTTATACTTTAAAATTTTCAGCATCCTTAAACAGTTACTTTATTTAAAGATCCCCAAGAATAGATCTGAAAGTGGAGATAGCAGATAAACATTTTGCTTGAAACTCCTGAAAGTGAGGAAAAATGTATATGTCAGAAATGGGAATTTTCTTAAACAAAAAAGGAAAACTAGGAATCTATCCTTGGAATTGCTACACAATTGCAATATTGGTAAATCTCTATACTATCACCTAAATCTCCCACTTCTGGCCCATTTTAAAGAATATCCTTTAGTAAATCTCCCTTGGACATAAGTCTTAGACACTTAGATTGTTACAAAAGCACTCATTTGGAGAAGCATTTACTATCAAATGAAGGAATTAAAACAGATGGGAGAAATTGGTCAAGTATTCTCATTTTTAAACTTTTTGAGCTCAAGGAGCTCTCATTTCAGTTGCTATTGTGAAAGACCCTAATTTATTCTGTCACCACCTGCATTACACCCTATATTCTAGGGCTGTGTTACAGGATTTCTTCTCTCTTTATACTGCATGTCCTCATCAACTCACATGTCAACTGATGGCACAATAACAGAGTGTTTCAAGTCAGGAAATCCTGAGTTCAAAATCTGGCTTCAGACAGCATGTATATTCCTGGACAAACCATTTAACCTCTGTCTGCCTCATTTACAAAATGGGCATAATATCACCTAACTACGGGGCTATTAAGACAATAAAATGAGATAATATTTATAAAATTCTTAGGCTGGCACATAGCAGATATTTATTTAATAAATTCCTATTTCCTTTATAGGTTTAATTATCATCACTATGTAAATGATTCCCAGATCTATCCCAAAAATCTTCGTGAAATTTAAAGTTCTAGTAACTTCAGAAGTATAAATGCCACAAACTAATTAAAAAAGATCTGAAAAGTTAATGATATGTTTCTTATTAAAATCCTGAATAATCATTGTTTTTTATTATTGCTATACATTGCTTTAGTCAGTTTCCAAACTTCTGTCAGCTACTGCTCAGTGTTTGAAAAAATTGTATTTGTAATCATAGCTTTAAGATGATTCAAAGAATAAGGCATTTTGATGGAAACATGATAGTTTTGATATGACTCTATAAGAAAAAGACTCATGAAGATTGATCAGATGACTTGAAGTGGCCAAGCAAAATGACTTCCTCTACCAATTCGCTGTTATCCAGAAACTGTTGTACATATAATGACACTGTTCCATCTTGTTAAAATTTAAAAATTATTATTCAAAATTCACAGCTACACAAGTGTTATTAGAATAACTAAATTTTCAAATGACATTTTTGTATGTTTGTAGCATTTTCTTCTGAAAATCTTCTGAAACTATTAAAACATACAACTGCACTGACACCTGGCATATTCACTCCACTCCCTTTCCTGAATTCCAGTCCTGTATGACATAGTAAATATTTCAAACTAGACATCACATAGACATTTCAGACTCAACTTATCCAAAATACAACTTGTCATCCTTTCATCAAAAAAAACATAGCTCTTCCAAACTTCTCTAATTCTGTTGAGAGTACCACCATCCCAGATACAAAACCTTGGTGTTATCCTTGTTCTTTATATCTAGTTCATTGCCAAATCTAGTTATATAGTATTTCTTACATCTCATGTTCACTACTCACATAGACATTAGTCTAGTTTAGACCCTCATCACCTCTTGCCTGGACTGTGTGCCTCCTAATTGATCATCTTATTTTAATTTTCTCCCCTCTAATTTATCCTCTATACAACTGTCATGTGACCAGTCACTGTTTGGTAAACTCCATTGGTTCTCTGTCATCTCCAGAATGTTTTTTTGTTTGAAACCCTTTGCAATCTGGCCCCCAACTATCTTTTCAGATTCATTATTTATCTCTTCTCATACTTTATGGCCCATCAAAACTGACTTTCTTTCTGTTCTTCATAAAAGTGGTATATCTCTTTTCTCCTTACTTTTTACTGACCATTCCCCATGCACAGATACTTCATAGAATTCTTTAATTCCAAAACTCAGCTTAAGGACCACTTTCTTTACAAAGCCTGTTCTAATTAGTTTCCAAATGCTATTGCTTTCCCTCCCTAAAATTCCTTGTATTAATTTTATATTATATCTGAATAAGATATAAATTCCTTGTCTTTGTATCTCTGGCACCTAGCATATAAGTGGTTTGTTGGTTCATTGGTTGATTAATCATGGAAAGTTAATTCTTCAAATAATGTTATAAATGTTAGCCAGATGTAGAATTTCATTGGAGGCAATCAAATTTAAACTATATGTTTTTTTTAAAAATCTGTATTTTTTTAAGGTTTCTATTGGTTAAGGGATAGAAGAGTCTTAGGGTGATATTATTTATACTATCATCTATTTATTATGTTGTTGTCTACAGGCCAAAGAATCCTGGGAGATGGACACCAAAGAAAAACTTGAACAGGCTGCTATTGTCAAAGAGAAGGGAACAGTGTACTTCAAGGTGTGTAAATCAAAGTGTTTTCTTTTTATTTTATATCTGTTTTGAATTAACTCTGCATTTTTTCTCATATTTACTGACTTTGGTAATTAAATTGGAGCCTTTATAAAATGAGTGATCTCTAATCACTTCCCCACTCCATTAAACTCAATAAGAGATGATAAATAAGGATGGAGAAAGAATAATTGAAGTTAATCCAAGTGCTCTTTTCAGGAACTTTTTCAAATAAGTAAATAACAAAAATGTATAGCAAACTTTACTGGTAGAAATTTATTTTCCCATTTCCTTAATACTTTTTTACATTTTAGGCAAAAGAGAGTTTGACAGGATGTAAAAGTGAATTTGTATTAGTCCAAATTATGGAATTTGTTCTCCTTTTCTTTGAAGATACTCAAAAGTTTCTGAGAAACATGGCATGTATTAAAAGTCATCAGTGTGCCTCTGAAATCTACTTTCTGTTTTCTAGTATATTATTTTACTAAAGGAGATACCAAATCCCAAAGCTACCAAAATATAATGAAATAATATTTAGTTCAAATACTTCTCCCCAGAGAAAATGTTTTTCCTTAGAAGAGGCTGGAAATATCCCTTTTCCCTCCTCATTTAGCAGTAGGAACAGCACAGGTGTATAGGAGTCTGTCTATCTTTGCCTTTCTCTTTCTCTCCTTACTGTTTGACCATGATTTAGGATAGATAGGTTCATCAAATATACCCCAAAAATGTAATCCGTGTATAAAATGAGAAATTTTCTTCCATCAAAAACTGAGCTGTGGTGTAATAATTAATTTCAAGAGATATTTAATAAACATTACCTTGTGCCTATTTTTGGTAACTATGCCTAACATAGATTCTGTGGGAAAGATGAAAGACAGGTAATATCATTTTTGCCTTCAAGGAACTTGAATAGAAAAAGCTTAGCAGTCACGAAACAAAGTATAATCCTGTATGATAGATAACCACATGCTAAAATGTGCCAAAAGAAAAGGTACCTAAATATATGGTAAATATATTAATGGGGAGGCCCCATGGTATGTACTTTAATAACTTCAGTTTTTCATTTATAATTTAGGTTAACAGTAGCACCTATCTCACAGGGTTATTGAGAATCAAATGACATAATATTTGTAAAGTGCTTTGCAGACATATAAGCATATAAATATAAGCAGCATATAAATAGTAGCTAACATAATTTCAACTTAAAATAGGAGCTTCTCCAACAACATTTGTGACAAGTAATCTTTAAGTGTTTCACTTGAAGAACAGTGGCCAGTCAATCAATAAACATTTATAAAATGCCTTCCATGTGCCAGGCATTATGCTAAAACATCAGCAAAGCAATCTTGCCCTTTTGGAACTTACTTTCTAATTCTAGAAACATCATGTATATAAATAAGTACATAAAAGATATAGAGAGTAGATGGAAGGTAACCATAGAGGTGAAGGCACCAGTACATAGAGGAAACCAGGAAAGTTCTCCTTAAGTAGATAGAATTTGAGCCACAGACTCTAAAAGGTAAAAATTCATTGTTCTTTCTTCTTTATCATCCAGCCTTCAGTGTAGCTTTATATAATCAGAACTATATCTCTTCCAAATTTGTAATTATTTTTTTCTGCATAATTAGTTCCCTTTTCAGTTTGCATTGTTTTGCATAGACTATTTTACCGTCAAGGACAGAGCCAACTATAATTGGACTCTACATCACAGTCATGGATGTGCTTGTAGAGGAGATAGAAATGATACTAAAGAGAAAAATATAGAGAAAACAGCTTGGTTAGACCAACTGTTGGACAGTAGTTCTTAACTTCATATCTGTGAGTGTTTTTAATATTCTGAAAACTATATCTAAATATAATTTGTTTCCTTACAATACTGTATGTAAGAATAATTTTAAGACATTATTCTAAAAAGGAACTTTGCAGAAGCCAAAAAGGTCCATGACACAAAAATGGTAAGAACCCTGATATAAAAAATGCATGATAGAAGTGATGAAATTGTGAAATTTGAATGATTAAATTCATAAGATATATCAAAAAGGCAAGTTGGGGGGAGGGGAGAAATCTCATCCTGAACAAAAGAAACTTAAATAACTACTAATTTCATTGTCTACTTTCCCATCTATACAGAAATGTTTCCATCATCCACATACTAATTGAGGGCATCCTTGATAAATGAGAAATAAGCTTTCACCACAGTCTTCTACCATAGATAATATCTTGCCATCTTTCATTTGCCTGAAAGATGTAGAGAATATAAGATTCCCCTATACTTATTGTTTGTTGACTATAGGAAAAGCATTTGAACAAAATTTCACCTTAAAGGCTGTCTTCTAACAAGATATTTCCTTTCCGTACATCAGAATATTTCAAGATGCTAAGAAAGCTATTGCAACAAAAGTGACCCTATTCAACAACTCTCTGATTATAAAGATCAAAAAAAGTATACAGCAGGAAGTTACAGACTTATCAGAGGTATTCATAGTAAACTATAATGAAAAAGATCCAGCACATATTCCTAGTTAAAATTGAAGATTATCTGTGGTTAACAAGGTCCTTCCAAATACAAATTGCTTGAACCAAGCCCCAGGACATTGCAGAGCCTCCGAAAAGAGAGCCATAATTATTCAAAAGAGTTTGACCTTACTATTCACATAGGAAAAACCAAGTGGAAGATCAGTTAGTCAATAAACATTAAGTGCTTACTGTGTGCCAGGTACTGTGCTAAGTGCATGGGGATACAAAAACAATCCAATGAGAGAAACAGAATACAAACTAATATATACAAAACAAATTACACATAGAATAAATAGAAAATTAACAGAGGGAAGATGCTAGAATTAATAGATGGATAGGTAAGCAAAATGGGAGGAAAATCAGGAGAGAATTTCTGATCAACGTTGTCAAAAGCAGCAGAGTCAAGGAAAATGAGGATTTAGAAAAGGCCATTAGATTTGGCAACTAAGAAATAATAATTTTGGAGAGAACAATTTTTGTGAAATGATAAGGTTGGAAGCCAGATTGTCAGGGTTAAGAGAATGAGAAGAGAGAAGATAAAGGCACCTAGTACAGAGGCTTTTTAATTTAGCTACAAAGGGCAGAAAAGAGATAAGACAATAGAAATTTAAAAAATAGCAGAAAAGAAAAATTTAGGATTTTTTTCAGAGTATAGGGAGACATGGGCATGTTTGGAAGTAGGAAGAAATGTTCCCATGGAGATTAAAAATAAGTGAAAGAATGGGGATGACATAAGGGGCAATTTATTGTAAGAGGATAAAAGGGGATCATTTAGTAAAGAATAAAGCCATTTCATTATGTGAGACACAAATAAAGGAAAGAATGGCAAAGTACCTGAGTAATAGGAAGTGAGGAGGAGGAGGAGGAGAGAATGGTTAATGGCTTCAATTTTTTTTCTTTAAAATATGAAGCAAGGTTCTACAGAACTTGTCAATCTATATCTTTAAGGGACAGTACAAATAGATTGTGAATTGCGCTCAGAGTTAAAACCTGAAGAGAAAGAAAGCTGAATTGCCTTCAGGAAACCCAAAGCTCCTTTAATGACCCCAAACTTCTAGAAACAAAAACCCAATTTATTTTAACACTATTACTCTACCAAGTTTGTATAGCCACAAGACAAAATTCTATAAAGAATTTTTTAAATTAATGTGATCCTGAACAGATCACAATATATAATATAAGAAATTTTGAGACAAAGGAATAAAATATGTCACTGGAGAAATGTGTGATAGGAAAAGAAGACACTCACCATATGGTTAGGACAAGATGACAGCTCGAGTGTTTCACTGATATCTTGTGACATAAAGAGAAATTAAGGAAGGTATTCAGTATTGGTCTCTTAACATGTCAGAGGCCCTTCCCTGCTCTTCCATGGAATCTCTTCTTTATTCATATTACACTCAACCTTTATACTTAGCAATGTACATGTTGAATCATTCCTTTGTACTTTCCCCACCCCAGCAGAAAGTTCTTTCAGAGCAGGGACTCTGATATCTATATTTGTATCCCCAGCACCTAGCACTGTCTTGGATGTGGAAAGTACAATCAGTTCTGCTACAATTTTTAGATATACCTAAAAATTACTGTGCTATGCAAAAACATGCAATAAAAAGCACAGGACTTACTGGAGGAATGGAATTAGAGACATAATGTTCAAAAACGTCAGTGACATACCAAAAAAATAGGAATCTAACAAAAATAGGAGTACAATGATTAAGAGGATAAATGGCTAAGAAATAAATACACATACTACAGTATTTATTGGTAGAAATAAATACACATACTACAGTATTTATTGGTGTGTACTGTTTGACCTATACTGTGTTTCTCATGGACACCAGGCTGGCAAAGTCACCTGTGGGCAAGAGGGCAATGTTGGAGGCAACAAATCCAGGCAGTGGACCTGGAGAATTTTGATATAATAGAAGGTAGAGGAGCTGTACCAGAACATATACTAAAAATGACATATTTGGAAGGTTAAATGGATTTTTTATTATATAGGAAAGTTAATAAATGCAAAAGAATAGCAAAAAAAACAATCTTATAAGATAATACGTGCCATTATTTAAGATACCTGGTAAATGTGTGTGTGACGTGTATATTTTGTGTACTGCTACCTAACTCAGTTCAACTGGGTGCAGTTTCATAGTGCATGAAATCATGTACAAGCAAATGAAAATTTCGCATGTTCATATTATTCACTCCAATTTCATTGAAGTAAATTCATATTTTCAAAAACTAATGTTACAGCAGAACTGAGTGTACCTTATGAATATAAGGTCTCCCAAAGGCTTTAATGCAGTTTTTAACTTTAATAGCTTAAAACTGCACCAAGACCTTTGGGACACTCTGTATTTGTTTAAGGTAATTAAATACATAGCAATAAATAATATTTTTGTACACCAGCAATCTGCTGATCCATTCCCTAACTGGACACTTGAGTTATTTGCAGAATTTTTTTTGGTTTGTTTTGGTCCATTATAAATAGAATTATAGATATCTTTGTATAAACAGGTCTTTAAAATTTTGGATTTATTCCCAATAGAGAAATTATTGGGTCAAAGGTTTTATAACATGCTTCCTAAACCACAGTTTTTATTTTGACTTTTATAAACTACTGAAAAAACCATTTGCACTCTAGTATTCATGAAGCACCTGTATGTCCATGGCATTGTACAAGCAACAAGCAATTGAGGTTCCTATTGTAATTCTATACTGTTCTACACAGGCTGTTGCCATTCCTTACTTTTAAAAACATAAGATTATCAGTATTTACCTAAAAGTATTTCCTTTCCTTTTTCTAGGTATCAAGTGTTTAAAAGGGTTTGATGTGCTCTCACTGGTTATGTTCTGTGTGCATTGTATTCTGGTACCCCCTAGTGTCGATCTTATGAAGTAATCAGATGGTTTTTATCTTGACCTTTTGCTAGCCCAGCAGTTCTCAAACTTTGGTTTCAGTACTGACTCCTTTATTTTCAAAAAAATTATTGAAGATCCCAAAGAGATATATGTGACATATATTTCTATCACCATTTACCATATTGGATATTAAAACTAGTTAATTTTTTTGCATGTCCAAAACAAATTTACTGAAAGATATTCTTTTTTTCCCCTCAGTATTTTATTTTGTTCACTAAAGGTATTTATATAAATATTCAACAAGATGGTTTTTAACATTCATTTTTTAAGATTTTGTGTCCCGATTTTTTTATTTTTCCTTCTTTTACCTTCTCTTTCCCCCAAAACAACTTGCAAACTTATATAGATTATATATGCATAACCCTCTTAAATATATTTCCATTTTTTGTCATGTTGTACAAGAAAAATCAGACCAAAAGAAAAAAAACACAAGAAAAAGCAAGCAAGCAAACAAACAAAAAGGTGAAAATACTATGATTCGATCCGTATTCAGTCCCCCTAGTTCTTTCTCTGGATGTGCATGGCATTTCTATCCTTAGTCTATTGGAATTGTCTTGGATTTACTGAGAAGAATTAAATTTAGCATAGTTAATCATTACACAGTTTTGCTGTTACTGTGTATAATATTCTCCTGGGTTCCACTCACTTCACTCAGCATCAGTTCGTGTAAGTCTTTCCAGACATTTCTGAAATCAACCTGCTCATCATTTTTATAGAACAATAATATTCATTCATATACCATAACTTATTTAGCCATTCCCAAATTGGTGGCCATCCACACAATTTCTAATTCCCTACCACTACAAAAAAAAAAGTTGCTACAAATCTTTTTTGCACATGTGAGTCCTTTTCTCTCTTTTAAGGATCTCTTTGGGATATAGACCCAAAAACTGATCATTTTTAAAATATTCATTTCAAAGTAACAATAATAAACCTATCACATATTAATATAAATAATTTTTGTGAAAAATTACTGTTTTCACAAAAAATTATTTATGTTAATATGTAATAGGTTTATTATTTACTGTTTTCCAAATGAAAAAATTAGTAAGAGTGACATTGGGGGGTTTTGAGGGGCTTTTCTGTGGTATTGTTATTTTTTCCAAATACATGTAAAGATAGTTTTCAACATTCATTTTTGTAAGACTTATGTTCCTTTTTCTCCCTCCTTCCCTTCCCCCCAAGATAGCAAGCAATCCAGTTAAAAATGTACAATCCTTTAAAACATTACATATTTGTCATGTTGTGCAAGAAAAAACAGAAGTACCATTGTTTTACAAATTTTTTCAGATCTCTTTTATGTCTTGCATGATAGAAGATAACTAGATTCTCATGTCTCCTACATTCAATCTTTTGAGATATGTTGTATTGGTTAAAATAGCCTCACAAGAATATTTAGTTAGAAAAGGAAAGAGCATTTTAATTCAACAAATATCATACCTTTTGAGAGAACAGGCAACAATGTGCTATTTATTACTCCCTGGGCAGTCTTGCCAATCCAATCCAAAACATTATCAAGACTTAAGAGATGATCCTAATTTGGAACAAGAAATTGAAGTCACTGAAAACCACATGCAAGAAATGAGAATCAGGTACATCAAGAAGTCCTTTGTCCTCTGAAAGAAAAAGTTGAAACTACGATATAAATATAAGAATATTTGTATCTAGTAAAGCTATTGTTTCTGAAGAACTCTAGGTTTACCATTTCCTTCCACCTATTAGGATACTTGCTTTTGTGACCAGATATGGTTCTCTTGAAGTATTTTACCCTAGAGGAAAGATTGGATAATTGAAATCATTGATAAAAAAGGAAATAATATTGAAAACTAGGTAAAATGCTTAGGGTCCATTCAAGGAATTCATTGGAAAACTGGGAAAGTGTAAGATTATGACCCTGATGACACCTGCTACTATTCTAGAATCTTGTCTATGCAAAATGAAACTGCTCCCTTCCAAAATGTATTCTTCTCCTAACAGTAGTAGATGCTGTCCTGTTTTCTCCAGACCTGCCAGTTCTCCAAATTGGAAAACAATAATCCGTTTGTTTGACTCTTAAATTATGTTCCATCAACTTGGGTAATAAGTCAGTTTTATTATACAGTGGCTTACAGATTTACAAAAAGTTTGTTTTTGAGGCTTGCAAAACTTCTTAGCACTGTGAGACACATAAAACAAATATTGGTGTCCCTGTTTTACACATGAGGAAACTTAAGACTTAAGGAAGTTATGAGTTGGCTAATAAATGTTAGAGCCAACATTTCGTTTTAAAAGGCTAACTGGAAGCTCTTTATTCTAACTCCTCTCCCTTGATGATAAATAAATAGGCTCTATAAGATATGAGATAACTTTTGGGAAATTCAAGGTCCACAAAACAGGGACCATGTCTTCTCTTAATTTTTAATTACACCCATTGCCTATACTCTATAACAGATGCTTCCATTAAATAATGGTAGAATAAAGGAACAATGGGTACTGGGGATCAGTCAGTGGAAATGCCAATGACACTATTTTCCTTTGGGAGTTCAAAAGAAAAAAGGTAGGGGAATCAGAATCAAATTCCTAGCAGGTGTGTTTTTAGATAAAGGAATCATTTTACAAATAGGTCTGTGCCATATTCCCTACCTCAACAAAGGAACTTCTGTCAGTCTCACCATTTGATGATCTAGAAACAAGATATTGGCAGATGGTTGATAAATAATGTAGTGATAACTAGGAGCCAATTTGAATTCACTAAGAATAAGTCAGGTCAACCCAACCTAATTTCTTCTTTTGTAAAGGTAGTTACTATACTAGGAGATTGCTGAAAACATAATATATTTGAATTTCAAAAAAGGTATTAGTTTTCTCTTTTGGTATATTTGTAGGTAATATGGTAAAAGTATATCCTACATGAATATACAGATAGGTGAATCCATAACTAGTTGACATCCTCAAAATGTATTTATTGACAAATTTATTAGGAGAGAAGAAAAAAGAGAGCATTTTCTAATGACATACCACAAGCTATGTTCTCAGTTCTGTTATGGTCAGCATTTTAATAAATAACTTTGTAGACAATAGTAGTAAATATAATGTAGTAAACAGTAGTAAAAAATAATGTAGTAAATAACTTTTGTAGATAAAAGCAAACTTATTTACAACTTCGCTGGAAAGTATTGCGGCTTTGTTGTATGACAAGACAGAACCCTGCATTTCAGCATTCATGGGTTAGGTGGTAGAATGGATAGAATACTAAGGATCCTGCCTCTATTACTAGCTGTGTGACTCCCTGGTCAATCAAGCCACCTATCCTGTCTGCCAAGGTTACTTCATCTGTAAAGTGGGAATAGTAATAGCACTTGCTTGGCAAGTTGTTGTGAGGATCAAATTGGATATTATCTGTAAAGCACTCTGAAAATCATAAAGCCTTATATAAATGTTAATTCTTTAACGTTTCTTTAATAGAATGAAATTAAAGAGATAAATGTGAAATTTTGCTTTCAGTATTAAAAAGGCAAGTGTACATATGTAGGATATCAGAGATCTGATTTAATCACAATTTGTATAAAAAACTTTTAATTGAATAAATAAGTGATTGAAAAAATATTTAATAGGTACTGTTTGCTAAGCATTGGAGATAGAAAAGAGAGATGGTCTGGACTGTAAAAGAAGCTCACATTTTAATGGAAGGAGACACCACAAACACATTAAGGACCCTTAGACTTGATGGTGCTGAGGTCCCTTTCCAGTCCAAATGTTATCTGTGATATTTTTAAATTTATAGTTTAAGCTACCTGATTTTGGATTTTAAAATTTTATGGTTGCTATACATTAAGTTAAGCACTTAATTATTTCATATAAATCTACCTTGTTTCCCCAATTACATTATAAGCTCTTCACAGTCAGGGATAGTGTCTTAAATTCCTTTTGTATTTTCCCCTTCCGCAAATATCTACCACAATACTTAATGATTCTCTTTTCCTAGGGAGGCAAATATTTGCAGGCAGTGATTCAATATGGGAAGATTGTATCCTGGTTAGAGATGGAATATGGTTTATCAGAAAAGGAATCTAAAGCATCTGAATCCTTCCTGCTAGCAGCTTTCCTTAATCTGGCCATGTGCTACCTAAAGCTTCGGGAGTACACCAAAGCTGTTGAATGCTGTGATAAGGTAAAAACAGAGTCAGTACATGGGTAGAACCCATGATGTCCTATGTTCCTTAATCCCTCCCTCTGCTTTTTTTGTCCACTTTCAAAATTGTTCCTGAATATGAATAATAATATATGAATAAAAAATTTTTTTTCGTCTACATCTTTCCCAAATTAAGCCAAAGCATCTATTATTTTATACCAAGTTAAACATAAATCTTTTTGGATCCAGTCAAAAACTTGACCCTTCAAACCTAATATAGCATTTTGTTTTGTGTATTTCTAATAAACTTGTCATGTCATTCAGTGTTGTAATTATCAGTGTCTTATTCCCCTGTTATACTGAATTCTGTAAGGACAAAGATAATGTCATAGCTCACTGTTTATCCCACTTAGCAGCTAACCCATTATTCAGCATAGTCAGTAAAGACTTCATGGATGTTTGTCCAATTTGAGAGAAAGAATAAAATCAATCTTAAGCCTCCAAGGGGGCTAGCATAATAATAAGTAAGATGGTACTACTCAAAATATAATGCACATAAAGTTCATTTGCAAAATTCCTGTTCTGTGTTAGAGATGGTATTATATGCCAGGGATCAGATCAGAGAAAGAGAAACAGAATCTGCCCCCAAGTTTACCTCCTGTGTACATATGTATTAGACTGTACATATACAGATAAGAAATGCAAAATAAATCAAGGGTAGAAAGAGTCTTTCATGTTATAATACCACTTCATTACTGAAACAAATAGACTCCCATAGACAAATGCAAAAAAATTTAAATAAACAAAAATTTTTAGCAGCCATGAAAGTTGCAAGTTTAATTTGGGTTTCCAAATTGAGCTGTTGTATTGGTGGCTTATAATGATGCTTATTATTCTTGTCTAATATAGCCATCAGTTCAAGTTATCATTTACATTAACTGTCCCAGAATGTATTGTACTCATTGTCTTATGGTAAGACCAGCCAAGTGAAGATATCTTTTTTGGAAATGCATTAAGTGATAAGAACCAAGTAGGAACAGGCTCCTCACACACTAATAAAGTTTTGAGTTTCAGGTATTAGTCTCTTACTTATCACACCAGTCTAAAAATTTGTTGGAGAAGAAGATACTATTTTACTTTTATTGTGATGTGTGTGCGTGAAATTTAAATAAGCAGATATTCCCATTCCCCTTTCCCTAGTCAAATCATGGTGGGAGAAAGGATAAGTTCTTTTTTCCAGTAGAATTCATCCCTAAATATATCTCCCCCAAAAAACAAGTTACAGTCTGTTTTTGTTAAGTTGGAAACTCTCTGTTTGCAGGCACTTGGACTGGATAGTACCAATGAGAAGGGCCTATACAGGAGGGGTGAAGCCCAGCTGCTTATGAATGAATTTGAGTCAGCCAGAGGTGACTTTGAGAGAGTACTAGAAGTAAACCCCCAGAACAAGGCCGCAAAGCTGCAGATCTCCATGTGCCAGAAGAAAGCCAAGGAGCACAATGACCGGGATCGCAAGATATATGCCAACATGTTCGAGAAATTTGCAGAGAGAGATGCAAAGGTGTGCATGAAATGAATTTTCAGGCAAATTCAGGAGTCAATCTTTATATCTGAGTTTTTAGTCAGGCAGTTTTAAGTACAGAGCAAAAGACCAGATAAGCAGTCCTAAAGCTTAAGTTCTGCTATTCACAAAATAAAAAGAATACCAACTATGGGCAAAGATCCAATTACTTCAATCCTTCCAGTGACTCTGGAACTGTAAAATAAGTCTCATACTTACAGGATTGTTGCGATCCTCTAATGAGGAATGCTATAAAGCATTTAGCAGAGTGCCTAGCACGAAGATGCCGTATAAATATTAGGTCTTGTGTTATATATATATATATATATATATATATATATATATATATATATATATATATATATATATATTACAGTTTATAAATCTTCTAAACTATGTAGTATATATGCCTTTTTATAGGTGAGGAAACTGAGGCTGGGAAAGTCCAAGAGATTTGTCCAAAGTGCTGTGCTTGTAAATGGCAGAACCAAGAACACACTATATATATTCAAACATTAAATCTACTGTTCTATACGAAACTTCCTCCACTAACTGCCTTAATCAGCTCTGATCACATTTTAACCATGAAAACTGAGTGTTTCTCAGGCTTAAAAGGATTCTGATTTAGACACAAATTGAACTAGTTAGATGAGCTACAACATGCTTCCAGTGCTGAGATTTGGCAAATCCACTCAAAATGGCACAGGCCAAATGGTCTTAAAGGAACAACAAAAAACAAATGTTTTGGATGCTGACATCAGTGTTAATAAAACATCTTGGAATAGGCAGGGATCAAAATATTTCTTGCTTTCTATTATCACTGACCCCCTTGTGTATTTTTTTTCTCTTGCATAGGAAGAGGCTGGTAAAACAGTAAGTGATAAGATGCCAGAAGGGGTCCCCTCTAAGAAGATCCAACCTGTAGAAGAGCCAATAATGGAAGACAAAGATTTGGAATGCCATGTATGACAAAGTACAAAAAAGGGAGAGGGAAAATTAATGAATTCAGCCCCCTCCTCAATGACTTCTACAGAACTCAGGACTAAACAATGTTTCTTGTCAAGTTTGTTGTAGTCTATGTGATTCTGGACACAAGCAGGCAAACTTGTGGCTTCCCAAAAAATATCCCCTTGCTGCCCATTACCTTCACTGAAAGGGTCATGTGGGACCACTGTAGGTGGTACAAAAAAATAGATGCAGCTGTTGGGGTTAGGAAGTTGGACCAGCAGCTTGAGTCCAGCTCATTTCAGTTCATGTCCCAATTTTTTTATATCCAAGTTAGAATATTCTAAGACCCTAGCAATTTGAAGTTATTTGTTTGGATCATACATCTGATGATCAGGCTTTAGTTATACTTTAGAGAGACTTAGAATAATTTAAAGAATCTTTCTTTTTATTGGGCTACGAGCAGTATCTTTGAAGGGAGCTCCCAAACCATTGAGACTATATAGATCCACTTGAGCATTTGTATAGGGAACAGGAATGTGTGGAGGTTTGTTTGTTTGTTTTTAAATAACTGAATAGCTAAAGTACTTACCAATACAACCCTGTTGTTTTAACGAAGAGAGCAAATATGAAGGAAAATAATCTGAGATCACCTTGTGCAAACAACGTTGTTAACAAACCTGAGAGCTAAGCCTGCAGGGGCCACACCTGCTCCCTTAACCTTCTCCTCTTTGCTCACAGCTCTTATACTGCTTTCATATATGGATCTTAACCAGTCAACTTTTCCTGGATCAGTAATTCATGGGCACCCATTCTCCTGTCACAATGACTAGCAGACAAGTTTGGGTGTTGATTTTTCCCTTTTTTGGATGAAGTATTGAAATGCTCAAATGTGAAGGAAAAAAGTAATAGCAATTTCTCTTTTCTTTTTCTCTTCCTTTGAAAAAGTCATGCGGAATACAATACCTCTTGCTAGCACTGCTACTGTTCAATTCCTTATTTCCATTCTAATCCACATTTTTAGAAACTTAAAAACTTGTTCTTATAATATCTTAGACCTGGAGTGGATTTATTTACATCTCCATATATAATTGATGCAGCTTTTTTGGTTTTGTTATTTAAGAGATTATCAGAGTTTAAAATTATATTGAATTTTTAAGGATTTCATTTACTCTCTTGTGAGAAAAAAATGCTACTTTGAAAATAATTGATATTCTGTTACTTAGTTTTAAAAAACAAAGCCTATGGGATTTGGAAAGCAATTATTCTTCCACTTAAGGGTATTACATATGGGTTTAGCATTGTCATCATTTTCTTTTCTAATATTGATAGTTTCTCTGTTCTGAATTGGGTTATGAGCAGTGAATGAGCAACATGCTATATAGCAGGTGACTCAGCATTAAGTCCTTAGCATCTAAGCACAAAATTAAGTACTGTGAGTACTCTAGTTTTATTTTTTAAATATTTCTAGAAGTTAATTTTAGCTTTTTGATCTAAATGAGATAATAAGGTTCAGTAGAATCCTACCTTGCAAATCTCTAACCAATGTCATTAACAGTGTGAATACCATTAAATGAATAATTTAGAACAATTTAATATTTATTAAGCATCTACTGTGTACATAGAGCATTGAGGTAGGTGAGGAGGGGAAAATAAAAATAAGATTGTTCCCTACCTTCATGAAAGCAAGTCTAGTAAGATGGGGAGAAGGGTGTGAGGATGGTGAAGTATATTCATACCAGTAGCTACAGTGAAGATACAAAGAGAAGTAATACAAGAATTCCCAGGATGAAAAATTCATCCCAACTGGGGTCACTAGGGAGGCTTCATTAAACCTTCAACTTTATTCATGTCACTTTTAAAAATCTTAAGGCACTGTTGTCAGTTATCTTTTAAAATACTTATATTTTATTCTTGTTATTCTTTTAAAAATATCCAACCAAGCCTCTCTGGTATTGACTTCTAAACCTGAAAAATCAAACTTTTTTTCCTGTAAAATTTATCCTTAAAATTTATTTATTGAGCAAATGTGGTAAATACTCATCTGGAGTACTCTGCTCTGATGATAATCGAAGCCATACTGATTGTCTCTCACCTGACTTTTTGTTTCTTCACCAAATATTTCTATAGGAAACCCCAAATTCAGTTGAGAAAAATAAAAAGTCACTTTGCTCATTGTTGGTATGTACTGGTGAACTCAACAGATTAGAGCATGGTACTAAGCAAACCAGAGCTTAAGCTTTGTTTCCATGCAATCTAGTTAGCTCCTCAAAAAGATAAATTTTTTTTCTGGAGCAAGACCAGCTCCAGCCAACTGTTTCCCAAATGGTTTTTCTAGCTACAGAGAGCACTGGGTATGTTTGCAAAGGATTTAGAACAAACCAATATGACTAGAGATCTAGTCCTTACTACTGGAAAACAGTTCACATACCTGACAGAATCAGTCAGTACAATAATGTTGTCCTTAAATGCCAAGGACAGTGTATTTTATTTATAAATAAAGTAGAAATATTTGAAGCATCTTTATATAGATGGAGTACAGAATGGTGAGTCTACTTATTAACAGGAAATTATTTTATAGATATCATCATCCCTTTTTTCATTTAAATTCAATAGAATAAATATCGTTCTTTTGAGATGGAGCATAAGTGTAACTTAAAGTTGGGTAAACTTCACAAGAGAAAGTGTTTTCTCAAATTTTGCTTTAATGTTCTCCCCCAAAAAAAAGATGGCAAAGGAGGGAGATAATGGAATTATATCAATAGAATTATTCATGTTTAAAAAATAAATTGGAATACATTCTTTCTCTATTCTGATTTTATACTAGGTCCATTGGGGATGCACTAAGTTTCAGTGAATATCCACTCAAATGAATTTGTTGTTATTGATATATCTATCTGATTCATCCTATGATGAAGTGGGAAAATGACAAGATTTGAAGTCAGTGCACCTAGATTCAAATCTTAGATGTGCCCCAGTTCCTTATTTGTAAGATGGTAATTAGATTTTAAGGCCCTCCTAGCTCAAAAATCTATGAACTTATATCAGCCTTTTTTAACCAAAATTTATATGCATATCTTCTAACTCAGAAAGCCCAACATGTGGGAAATATAATTCACTGTGTATAAGAAAGATTGAGCATTGCTGGGGAGCAGAGTTTCATAATCTTCCTTCTTTTACAATGAAGATCACAAAGATCCTAGAGCACAATTGCCTTGGTTTAGGGTCTCTGAAATTCTTGATTTCTCTGGATTTTAAATCCTAACCCTTCTTGTGTGAAGTAATTTTTTACAATACTTCCTTCAATTTGCATATTTTTAATTAAATATAGTTTGTATCAAGGGAGTCCTATTGGGCTTTTCAGTTTTGCTGATAACAAGAGGCATGAAAATCCTTTTTTATCATTTTCTGATGTCAGGTACTTGATAACACAGACCAACTCATCACCTTTCAAATAGCAGTAGCAGAGATAAAAGATTTCCCCATACTTGTTTGACCCCTCTAGCATAGTGAGCTTCTTGAGGCTTGTTTCTTTAGTGGTGTTTCTATATATACTGTGTCCCTGCTAAGATTACCAGCTTTGCGACTAATCCCTGCTAAGGAGTAGTCACAGACGCAGTTCGTTTTTTTGTTTGTTTGTTTTTTTTGGTCCCTTAAAAATTCTCTGACTAGAGAATAGATTTTAAAAGCTAAGAAGATCGGAATTCTACCCCTCCCTTGAGCCATACTGGCTTTGTGAATCTGGACAAAAGTCCACTTTCTCGGCTTTCCCAAGCAACTCTCAAAAAATACTAATTTCAGAAAAGTTGTCAGACTATTGGTAGAGGCAATTTTTTCACCAGGAGTTTCCCACACAATGAAATCAACAATTCTGACTTGAAAATGGTCTTGTGCCATGATTATTTTTGTGACAAAAATGACTGAATCAGAACTGTGAAAACCTTCAAACACCCCCTATTGGCTGTTATTTTCCATAAAAAATAGCTATTCTTGTGTTTAAATGACACACAAGAGCAAAAGAAAAAGGTGCATAGATAAACAGAGAAATGTGTTTTCCATCAACCTGTCAAAAGTTTCTTCAGACCATTTCCCAGCTTCTTTTCAATATCTTTCTTTCTTTTATACATTTCTTATGAGATGTTTGGATTAAAGGGATATAAAAACATAGGAACTGTTGAGTTGTGTTGAGAAGGAATAAAGGAACAACAAACTTCAAAATTATATAAAACTAGACCGTGAAGCTCACCTAATACAACCAAATGTAATTCTCAGGAAAGTTCTAATGAACTTAATTAACTTCATCTCTCTTTGTTGCTGTTTATCAGCCTACCTCAAGGACAAAGCACGGGTTGCCTATATCTCTTGGCTATATAGAATCTTAGAATGTCAGAACTGAAACAATTACTTAGCTAATTCAATTCCTTCACTTTGCAAATGATGCTAAGACCCAGAGAGATTAAGTGATTTGCCTAAAATAGCAATAGCAGATTTTGATTTCAACTTAATAAGTTTCTCTTATTCCAGATCATGCTTTCTCTACTACAGCAAGGTGAGGTCTTCAAGCAAAGGCTGGATGTATAGAGGGGATTTCTACTTTAAGCATTGTTTGGACTCAGTTGCTTTTAAGTCTCTTCCAAATCTTGACATTTGTGATCTTCATGCCCAATCCAATTTATGCAATGTTACCAAATCAAAATAATAGATTTTGTCAAGCTGGGCATTTGATTGGCATATTGTCCTAATAGTTCTAATGTGGTGCGAGAATTCAATTTACATCATTTTTCCCAAAAGATCTCAGTTTACACCATTTCCAAAATAAGATAGTAAGTAATGGAGAACAGACATTGGGTGTAAAATCAAAAGTTAGCTGGATTAGAATGCTTTGTAACAAAGATGTGGGCCATGACCTCCTCTATATAATGGGAATAAGTATAAAAGATAGAAGACAAAGTGACGAAGAAGTTATCACAAAGAGGAAAAGGTTTACAATATATAGCCCATCTCTCATTCCATTAATAATTCCCTCTGTAGTATCCTTGGCCACAACCTGCCCAGTTGTCCAGCCTCTGTTTGAATTGTAATGTAACAGAGAACTCATTCTTCTGCCAAGCACTCCATTAACACTTGTTAAGAAATGTTTTCTTATACAAATTGCAAATCTGCATCTTTATATACCTGTGACTCCTGGTACTTCTTTGTAGAAGCCGACAGAACTGGTTTAATCTACTGTGTATAAGACCATGTGCCAAAAGTCCTTGTCTTCAAGGAGCTTATGTTCTTCCATAGGACAGTTCTTAAGTTGTGTCACCCCAAGGATCCTTTTCTCTAGTCTGAGCATTTCTAGTTCCTTTAATTGCCTTTTATAATGTCATTTCATGTTTCCTTATAGGTAACAGATGCTGCTAGATGATATAGAGAAAACAGTGTTAGACTTGGACCCAGCTTTAAATTATGTCTAAGGTGTTAAGTAGCTAAGTGACCAAGGAAAGTCATTTAACATTTCAATTTCATTTCCCTCATCTATAAAATGGGAATATGAGGTATCATGTCATAAAGATATTATGATAATAATGGTTGTAAGCACTTTGCAAAACATTAAAGTGCTAACTAAGCATTGGGTACATTAGGATTTTTGTGCCACAGTTCCCTTTTATTGTCCTGCCTCAGTTTCCTGAATTGTTATGCTTAATACTGTAACACCACTCCTCCCTCCTAATCATGATGATCCAGAGGAGGAGAAAGACCCTTCTGTTTTAGACCTTAAATTGGAATGCCAGAGAAACTGAGGCAAGATAAGAAATTAGAGATTTTTAAGTATTTTATTAATTGGAGAGTATAATTGACTGGACAGGACTCTCGTCTCAAAGTATTCAGTGGTGAATGTAAGTTCTCAATGACATATATTTCTACATGACTCAGCTACAGGGGTAGACCAAGGCAGGGGCGGAGTCAGAACATTGAGAATGGGAAGTTTCAGGACCATAAATTTGGTTCTAGCAGGATGAGGGGAAGCTGGAAGTCAGAGTCAGGATGTTTGAATAAACAAAAGTAAAGATGTCAAAGAGGTATACTTATCTTTTGGAATATTTTATTTATTTATTTTTTTTTATTTAATAGCCTTTAATTTACAGGATATATACATGGGTAACTTTACAGCATTAACAATTGCCAAACCTCTTGTTCCAATTTTTCACCTCTTACCCCCCCACCCCCTCCCCTAGATGGCAGGATGACCAGTAGATGTTAAATATATTAAAATATAAATTAGATACACAATAAGTATACATGACCAAAACGTTATTTTGCTGTACAAAAAGAATCAGACTCTGAAATATTGTACAATTAGCTTGTGAAGGAAATCAAAGATGCAGGTGTGCATAAATATAGGGACTGGGAATTCAATGTAATGGTTTTTAGTCATCTCCCAGAGTTCTTTTTCTGGGTATAGCTAGTTCAGTTCATTACTGCTCCATTAGAAATGATTTGGTTGATCTCATTGCTGAGGATGGCCTGATCCATCAGGACTGGTCATCATCTAGTATTGTTGTTGAAGTATATAATGATCTCCTGGTCCTGCTCATTTCACTTAGCATCAGTTCGTGTAAGTCTCTCCAGGCCTTTCTGAAATCATCCTGTTGGTCATTTCTTACAGAACAGTAATATTCCATAATTTTCATATACCACAATTTATTCAGCCATTCTCCAACTGATGGACATCCATTCAGTTCTTTTGGAATATTTTAGAGGGGGTAGTGCCATAAATTCTTGAGGACAGAAGGAGTTAGGAGCCAAGAAGTCTGATCTCTCACTCATCTTGAGTCTCACATTGACAATTTATAACCTTAGAGCAAATGGTTCTCAGTCTTAATGAACTAGAGAGGGAGTTTTACAATTAAGAGGATTGAGGCAGAACAGTTAAGGAGACTGAGGCAGAACAATTCAGGGAAACTCAGGACAACTAGGGAGACTAATGCAGGGAAACTGAGGTAGAACAGTTCAAGGAAACTGTGGCATAACAAAATTTAGAGAAACTGAGTCAGGACAATAAAAGGGAACTAGGGTACAACGTGATGAGTCCTTGGAATGGAGATTTGTATTTAAATTTTACTTTTTTTTTTCAAAAGTATTTTATTTTTCTAAATGCATGTAAAGATAGTTTTCAACATTCATTTTTGTAAGACAGTGTTCCAAATTTTTTTTTCCTTCTTCCCTTTTTCCCTTCTCCAAAGACAGCAAGCAAACTAATATGGGTAAATACGTGTAATCTTTCTAAACATACTTCCATATTTTTCATGTTGTGTAAAAAAAATTGGGCCAAAAGGGAAAACTTGAGAAAAAAAAAAAAGCAAACAAAAAAAAAAAAGGTGAAAATACTATATACTTTGATCCACATTCAGTCTCCATAGTTCTCTCTCTGAATATAGTTGGTATTTCCCGTCCTGTATCTATTGGAATTGTCTTGCCTCATTGTATGACTGAGAAGAAATGTGTCATAGTCGATCAGTACTTGATGTTATTGTGTACAATGTTCTCTTGGTTCTGCTCACTTCACTCAGCATTAGTTCATGTAGGTCTTTCCCGACTTTTCATTTCAGCCTGCTTATGATTTTTTATAGAACAGTAATATCCTATTACATTCATATACCATAACTTAGTCATTCCCCAATTGATGAACATCCACTCAATTTCCAGTTCCTTACCACACTACAAAAAAGAGCTGCTACAAACCTTTTTGCACATGTGGATTCTTTTCCTCTTTTACTATCTCATTGGGATATAGACACAGTAGTGAGACTGCTGGATCAAAGGGTGTGCACAATTTTATAGCCCATTGAGCATAGTTCCAAATTGATTTCTAAAAGGACTAGGTCGATTTACAGCTCCACCAACAATATATTAGTGTCCTAGTTTTTCCCCCATCCCCTTCAACATTTATCTTTATCTTTTCCTGTCATCTTACCCACTCTGATAGGTATGAAATGGTACCTCAGAGCTGTTTTAATTCACATTTCTCTAACTAATAGCGATTTAGAGCATTTTTTCATTTGAGTATAAATGGCTTTAATTTCTTCACTTGAAAATTGTCCATATCCTTTGACCTTTTATCAGTGGGGAAGTGGCTTGTATTCTTAAAATTTGATTCTGTTCTCTCTATATTTTAAAAAATGGGTTTTTCATCAGAAGCACTGTCTGTAAAAATGTTTCCCAGCTTTGTTTCCCTTCTAATTGGTTTTTCTGTATTGATTTTGTTTGTGCAAAATGTTTTCAATTTATTGTAATCAAAATTATCCATTTTGTATTTCATAACATTCTCTATTTCTTGTTTGATCATAAATTCCTCCCTTCTCAAAGATCTGATAGGTAAACTATCCCTTGCTCTCCTAATTTGCTTATAGTATCATCCTTTATGTCTAAATCAAGAACCTATTTCAACCTTATCTTGGCATAGGATGTAAAATTTCAACTCCTGGTATTTTCATTGTCTAGCTCTCCCCTTCTTCCCCCCTACCCCATGCATGGAATGTATTTTCTCCTCATCCCCATTTCTTGGCTTCTCTGGCTTCCTTCAAACCCTAGCTAAAACCCTATCTTGTTAAGAAACCTTTCCTGATCATCCTTAATGCTAGTGCCTTGCTTCCATTTATTGATTTTCTCCAGTTTATCTTGTCTGAATCTTATTTATATATAGTTATTTGCATTTGGTCTCCATTAGGATGAGCTCTTTTAGAGAAAGATGTGTCTTTTGCCTTTCTTTGTATCCTTAGTGTTTAGCATAGTAGTGGGTGGCATATAATAGGTGTTTAACAACTATTAATGATTGTTAAACTTTGGTGTCCAGGATCAAACACAATTCTTGAAATATGGTCTGAAGGTATGAAGGAGTAATTGTTCTTGAAAGCTATGCCTTTCCAGGATACCTTCCAGCTTTGGATATAGATCCTACATCTCTGTAAGATAGCATTATCTTTTTTGATTATTACGTCACACTTCTCCATCATGTCAAGATTTCAGTCCACTAAAACCCTTCGAAGTTTTTTGTTTGTTTTTTCCCAGACAAATTTCTGTCCAAGTTCCCTTACCTTGTTCTTTAAAAGTTGGTGGGGGTTTTAACCCAAACATAAAATTTTACATTTATCTCAATAGAGAGAAATTTATATGGTGATAATACTCGTTAGTATCCAATAGTAGGAGGCCAAAGTTGAAGCATTTCTGTGTTTCTTATGAAAGGCCACTTGGGGACACAGTGTACCCAGAATAAGCCGAAGTAATCTCATGCAGGATTTTGGAAGCTCCACAAACTGTAGTATGTACACACCAAAGATGGCATAAGAGATTGCTGTTGAGTGTCATGATCAGGCCTGGCCCTCATCCAAAAAAGTAAAGTGGACAAAGTTTGTCTGTTTTGCTTCCCCAGACCTCCTGGGTGGCCCGCTCTCCTAACCCATGCACCTTTCCTCCACATCTTGCTGGCAATCAGTCCATTCCAGAAGAATGTGTTCCTGTGCCATGGGGACACTAGTATGCAATGTTACAACATTAATAAAGCCTTGCACTTTATTAATCTTGCCTAGGTTTGTTCTCAAGTGCCTCTAGTTATTTCTCAGCATTGCTGCCTTGGATTTTAAGAGTCTCTCCTTTTGTAGTGGAGAAAGCAAGAGGCTTGAAGTGGAAGGAGCCCTCGATTTGACATCAAAGGACCCGGCTACAAATCCAGGCTCTGCTGTTGTGCAATCCTTACCTAGTTCATCCTTAACCTCCTTGTGCCTCAGTTTCCTCATCTATAAAGTGAAGGGGTTGGACTAAGTTACCTCAAAGGTCCTTGCCAGCTCTAAGTCTAGGACCCTGTGATCCTTGGATCCAAATCCCAGATCCAGCACTTCATGCCTATTTGAGTTTAAAGCAGATCATGTGACTTCTCTGGACCTTAATTTCGTCATCTATAAAACAGAATTAATCGCACTTGGACTACTTACCTCATAGGGTTGCTAGGATCAAATAAAATGGTGAAGGCCTAAGTTCTTAAATGAAAACAATATGCACAAATATAAGTTACTGTACTATAACTATATTTCAGGAACTAACTTGGGGAAACTAAGATACATTTGACAAAGGTAAGTGACATTGTAAGAGAATGTATGATAAGGACCCCCAAAAGTTCCGTGGACAATAAGAGAAGTCCATCCACCCAAGAATCTGAGTCCACAGCAGAGAGTTGGAGGACAGTCGGGATTGCGTGGGGACAGCGGGAGGCTGTGGAAAGTACACTGAGCCTTCACTCAGGAGAGATCTGGTCTTGTTTCTGCTGTTTCCTAGCTCAGCTACCCGGGCATGCCCTGAACCTCAACATCCTCATCTGTAAAATGGGGATGATAATGTTTATGGTCCTACCTCCCAAGATTGTTATAAGGCTCAAATGAAAAAATGCACATGGAAGCTTTGTAAAATGTTCAAGTCAACTTATTATCATCTATTATGAGGACAGAGACTTGTATTTTATATAAACTTTGTAACTCCCTCAGGCTTAACACAGTGCCCTGAACAAGGAAGATAATTAATAAATGTTTGTTGGTTTTGATTGAGTTTAATTATAGCAATAAAGTTTCATCAGGTTTGAAAGCCAGCTCCTCCCATGCCTGTTTATTAATACCCAGCCCCACACCCTATCCCAATGTTTAATAATTGTCTCTTGATGTCACTTAAGGTGGGACCCTCTCCCGATTGCATTTTAAATAAATAAGACATTACAAATACTTGGCGTGTCCCCTTTTGAAGTGTCGCTAGCCCCTAAGCTATAGCCAATGTGACGTACTAAAAGGAGCTTTTGACTCGGAATCATATTTCTGTGATCCTTGGGCAAATTACTTGATTTCCCTAGCCTGTTTCCCTATCTGTAAAAGGAGAGATTTGGGCTTGACCATTCAGATAATCAACAAATGTTTATTAGATTCTTATTTCATTCACAGTGCACTTTGCTAGGCATTAGGAAAAATACAAAGTTTGTATGTACCCTCACAGAGGGTAGGACAATATGTAAATGCAGATAATTCTGATCCCCAGGTATATGACATGAGTCCACCTATGGATCCCCAAACAAACTTTTTGGAAGAAGTCAGTCAACAAATATTTATTTGCTGTGTGCTGTGCACTTTGCTAAGCCCTGAGGATATAAAAACAGAAAAAGGCAGGTTCTGCTCTCAAGAAGCTTACAAATGAGGGGGGGAAAGGCAACACCCAAAATGAAGCTGAAGAATATGGAGGGGGGACATCGTGGAGATGTCCTAAGGAGTGTAACTAGGTGGGAAATGAAGATGCCTTGCCTGGGCACCCTTCTTAAATGCAAGTTTGGGGAGGAACTCTGCTCCCAGATCAGAGGGGCAGAAGGTGCTGATGAAGTTTGCATACCAAGGCTAAGTCAGTCTTGAAGGATGATGAGATCCCTGGGGGCTGGTGAGAAAAGCCTCAAGGAGTGTAAGCAAGGGAAGAAAGGTAGTTAATATTTGGAGTTAGGAATTAGGTTTCGAGGAGGAAGTGGCACTAAGTTGTGCTTTACAGTATGGTCAGACACTCAATGAACTTGATGAGAGACAGTGTGAGCAGAAGTGTGGGAGGTAAGAGATGCAGAGTGGATTGGGAGAAAGGAAAGAGTTCACAAAAGGAAGTTATAAGAGTTAGTGAATCCTCACGCCAGTGTCTTTGCCAAGAAAACTACAAATGGGATCATGAAGAATATGGCGTGAGTGAAACAACAAAAACCAACAATGCAACATACGAGGGTCTTAGACCCTACTTTCAGAAAAATAACAGGCCTTGTTCTTGAGGACCGTACGTTCTGCTAAAGAATATTCAAGTCATATACTCAAGAATAGGGAAGCAGCTTTGTGTGATGGAAAGCAACCTGTCTTAGGAGTCTGAGGCTTTGGGTTCAAGCCCTGCCTTCTTCACATTTAACAATTTTAAATTGTTGCTGAGCCTGAGAGACTCAGGGATGCTGTTGCCTCTCTCTCCAGCAAAGGCTCCTTTTCTGGACCCGTGCACTCAGTGGCCTAGTCCAGTCCTGGGAGCCTGAGGGAATGAATAAAGCAGATAATATTAAGTACTTACTATGAGCACTTACTCACTGGGGGTCACATAGAGAAGTAAGATAGAAGAAGGAGCTCAGAAAGAAATGGCAAAATGGTCCTTAGGATGCAGCAGCAAAGCTGGAAGTAATACCTCTTCTTTAATGTCATTTTCCCTTCTGTTTCTGATATTGACCCATATGTTAGGACCAAGGACTTGGGTTGCAAGAAATTTCTTTTATAGGTTTAACATACATGACTGTCACATCTGCAGTAGTGGCCAGACTCTTATCGCCACAAAAGCTGCTTCCCAGGATGCCTAGGAAAAGCAGTGAGTGGGAAGCAATGTACTTCCCATGGCTGTTGGGATAGAGGATGCCAGGCTCTCTCCATCAATGGGTGCCTTGCTACTTCAGCTGGGCTGGCTTGCCTAATGTGTGAGTGGCAATTGGTTGGCACTTGGTGGGGATGACTGTTGCTCCCCCAGACGGGAACTATGAGGACTGAGCTATATAAAGCTATAAAGTAGGCTAGGGTGCTGTCACTCCCAGGCGCCTGTGCAGTTCTGCCTCTTGGTGGATGCTGGTGGTGATGAAGAAGAGATGACTCTTTTCCACAATGACTTCTCCCCTCAATGATGACTTCAGAGAATAGACTAGAAATGGGTCTAGTGGTCCGGGAAACACTAATTCCAAGGCTCTTGAACTATGTTTCATTAGAGTTCCAGGACCTAAATTTAGGTCAATCACAATTAAAATGGGTCAGACTTCTGTTCTCAGTGGCTTTGCCTGGATATTATCCTACCCTCAGTACTGGAGCCCCTTCAAGGGATTCAAGGGATTCAGAAAATCCAGAAAATAATCTAGAATCCAATGCAGACAGAAATACACAGAATAAGTGTTATCTGGATTGAAGATCCAGAAAAGAATCTAGAAACGATCTAAGTAAAGAAATCTAAGTAAATCATCCGTTCACCTTTCAAACAATTGCATGTTTTCTGGCAATCTAGGCCAGAGCTTGGGCTCATCTTTGAAATCATGGCCACCATTGAAAAATTTCCTTTTTTTTTTAACCAGTTCTAACAGAGAAATCCAAAGTTTCCAATTAATTGAACTCTAAAGATAAAATCCATCTTAAGATCACTGATCACTTGCAATTAGGCAAAGAAAAATGTTGGAATCTTTACAAACTGTTAAGTCATTAGAGTTGATAGAGACAATAATTATCTAATTTAGCATGGTTCAGTGTGATTGATTTGATCTTACAAGATGTTATGGACCAGAAGAAACAAGGTACTAAGTACAACTGATAGAAACAATGCTTGTCTTCACACCTTTAGAGCTCATAGAAGCAAGAAGTATTTAAGTACTCATTGGAGTTCACAAGTTTGGGAGATTTCAGGGTTTAGTATGAGATATCTGAATTCACACCTCCCTTGAAGCTCTTAGGGCCAAAGAGCACTCTGGGAGGAAACCCATAATCCCACTCTCTCAGAGGAGATCATATATAAGAAGCAGGCAGAGGCCCAGTCAAGTGAGTTCAACTGAAAAGATTCAGAGTGAAGGAGCTTGGAGTTGAGACCGAGGCAGAAGCAAAGGGCTAGCAACAAGAGCTCTTGGAACCAAGCAGAGAGATAGGCCTCTAAGAATCTAGCTATCCGGGCCCAAGGAAAGAGACAAGACTTGGAAGGAGAAAATAAACGTTTGGATTTTATCAGCTGGCTGCATTTTGGGTGATTATTACTTTTAACTGAAACTAAGGTTGCCTCCAGAAAACCTCCCCAAGAAACCTGCTCCCAGAGAGAACCATTATATTATTTAAAAGAAGAAAAACACCACAGAAAAACATAACAGGCAGCCAGAGGCCCTAACTCAAGATCACCTAATTGAGTCTCCTGCTATAGAGCTGCCATGTGAAAGAAGTTCCTGCGCTTTCATTGTATAAGGAAGACCAGCAGCCACCTCTTGGGCCTCTCTCGGGACAAACTGAAATAATGCTGATCTGCAGATAGCTCTTTTAAAGATCTTAGTGATCTGAGTGATCAGTTCTTCCTGCTCAGTATCCCATGAGGGAATTTTGTCATCACTAAGTCACATTATAGCTCCCAGAATTTTCCAGGGAAGCTCCTGGAATGACCCCATTGATCTCTCCTACATAGACTTTCTGTGGTTCAACTTGCAATTCCACTCCAAATACACATATCTGAGTGACCTTAGGCAAGTCACAAACTCTGAGTCTGAGCTTCCTCATCTATATAATGAGAGGAACTATGTGACCTTTAAGATTCCTTCAAACGCTAAAGCTAAGATGTTCCCTAATAGGTATAGTACAATAGTGCAAGGAATATTGAGGAAAAGAAGAAAAGACCAAAAGGTAGATAAAGTAATAGTTCTTTCTGGCAAGCCTGGGATAACTGCCTCCCAGGAAGAACATCACCTAAGGCCCTAGTAATGCCCCTCAATACAAACTAAAATCCCATTAAGTTAATACATAATGTTAGCTAACAAAGGGATGGTGGTGGGGTTTTTAGGGTCATGTATGTATATATACACAATCCATACATACTTATCTATATATGTATGCATAACTGTCAAATATATTTGGTGTAAAAACAAAAGATAAAATAAAAATGAAAGCATATATGAAATAAAAATATATTAGCTGAAGAGAAGAGGGACCTGGTTGTTTGTTGGGGGGGAAAGACTGGGTAGCCTTTTCCTGGAACCCTTTAGACTGTTACCACCCCAGCAAAAATTAGACCACTGATACTGGAGGAGAGCCAGAACTTGAAGGTCAGGTATGGGGCAGGGAGCAATCTTTCAATCAATAAGCATATATCGAGTACCTACTGCATACCAGGCACTAGTATTGCCTAGCATATGGGATACAAAGAAAAGTTAGAAATCAGTCTCTGCACTCAAAGAGCTCATATTCTGATGAGGGAAGAAAACATACAAACGTGCATAAAGTGTGTGTGTGCTGCCATCTAGGGCGGGGATTTGGAATACAAGGTTTTGCAAGGGCCAGTGTTGAAAAATTTATCCATGACTGCTTGCCATCTAGGGGAGAGCGGAGAGGGTGGGAGGGAAAAATCGGAACAGAAGTGAGTGCAAGGGATAATGTTGTAAAAAAAAAATTACCCTGGCATGGGTTCTGTCAATAAAAAGTTATAAAAATAAATAAATAAAAGAAAATAAATTTAAAAAAAAAGAAAAATTTATCCATGCATGCATTTTGAAAATAAAAAGCTTTACGAGGCAGCTGGGTGGTGCAGTGGATAGAGCACCAGCCCTGGAGTCAGAGGAGGACCTGGGTTCAAATCCGACATGAGACACCTAATACTTCCTAATTATGTGACTCTGGGCAAGTCACTTAGCCCCAATCGCCTCAGCAACAAATAAATTAATGAATAAATAAATAAAAAGCTTTCATTAAAAATGTGTGCGAGTGTATACATCACGTGCATCTCTACATAGTGCACGGAAAGTGCATTCAGGCTGTTTGCTTGCCCTTGGTGGAGTAGCTTTTGTCTGGGAGTCCTCCCTCTCCTGCCCTTCCTTCCCTCCCGGTCCCGAAGTCTTGAGCACAGGCCCCAGAATAGGTCTTCTGTGGGTGCACAGTGCCCTCTGCTGGTAAATCTGAGTCTGCGCACTTGGACGAGGACGTCCTGGAAGACGCGACCAGGACAGGATGCGGTGGGATCCTCCCTCCCTCTCGGGACGCAATGCTTCCCCTCCCCCTCGGTGTCATCCCGTTAAAGTAGACATGACGTTAGCCCGCTGGCTAGGCGAGGGCACTCTAATCCTCCCTGGGATTAATGAAGATTGTCATAGACAGGAGAGACAGAAAAAGTTGCCTTCCCCCCTACCCCAGCCCACCCAACGGGGTCACCTCCCTTTTCTCCCCAGATCGTCTATTATTCCATATTCATTAATTTGTAGTTTTGTTATCTTTTGTTATTAAATCATATCTATTTGGCGTTTATTTTCCCCTAAAGATGCTCAATCTGGTCCAATTTCACACTACACGCGATTTTATTTTCTCCAGTTTCTAACATCTAATAAGCTCCAAATGAGCTCTATTCTAAGAGTGTTAAGAAGACCCGGGTTCAGATCCCGACCGCTGTTATGCGACCTCGGAGGAATCATTTATCCACTCTGAACCTCTATTGCCTCATCTAGCAAAAGGTGCCCCTTCTAATTTTATGTTGGATACTTCTAAGCTGGGGGAAAGTAGTTCCCTGTATTTAGCAGCAATCTTGTTCCTCTGTAATCTCTACCTACAGATCAGTTCCGCTCAATGGGGACAAACAGAAAATGTGCATTTCCTCTCCTACATCATCAAAGCATTCTTCCCTTCCCTCTGCTCCAGACCCCACCAGGGCTAAAGGATATAGCCCCACAGACAGACTTGTAGGAGTCCTTCTCTCTCCTACTCTCCTCTACTTTCCAACCATCCCATGATTCTCCCCACAGTCAGTGTCCCCATGCTGAGACCTTTTCATGCTCAGGGTCCACTATTGAGACTTACCTTACCAGGAAGGGTCCCAAACTCTAGCCAGGGGTCCTCAAACTTTTTAAATAGGGGGCCAGTTCACAGTCCCTCAGATTGTTGGAGGGCCAGATTATAGTAAAAACAAAAACTTTGTTTTGTGGGCCTTTAAATAAAGAAACTTCATAGCCCTGGGTGAGGGGGATAAACATCCTCAACTGCTGCATCTGGCCCGCAGGCCATGGGCTGTAGTTTGAGGACGCCTGCTGCCTCCCTCTCCCTTACCTGAACTTACTATATCTTTGGCTATGTCAGTATACTGGATAGAAGGCCAGCTTTGCCTGAATCACAAAGAGCTGGGCTCAAATTCTGCCTCTGACAGATTGGTTGTGTAAACCTGGGTAAATCATTAATATCCCAGCAGTCTAATGAAATCTTTAAAACTTTAAATTGCAATGAAAATGTGTCTAATGACATTGGCAGAGAGCGCTTCCTCATCTAGTAATTCATCATTTTCATGAATTCATAGATCCAGTCCCAATGATGTTTTGCTTTCTAGGGAAACAGGAAACTAATTTAGCTAAGAGCCTATGATGTCAGTGGCCCTGTGGTGAAGCATAGATGAATATTTTTGATTCAAGAAAGACTTGTAATTCCCATCCCAATCATCCTCCCCTTTTTAGGTACAGTTCCCATTAGTAGGAAGCGGTACTTGGGCAGTTGGCTTAGGCAGTTCAAACTCTCTGTTAGTTAATCAAGAAGCCTCTATATCCTTGGATGGTCAGCCAATTTTCTCTTCTCAGAGAAACCAGAATAGGGAAGGAAGAAAAAGGGATAATATTTACAACCCAAGTCTTCTCTATAACCCAGAAAACAATTCAAATCAACTATTAGTTCATCTTCAAAGTATTGTTGTGCTTTTTAAAAATAATAACAACACTAAGGGGTAGCCAAATAGAGCACTAGCAGGAGAACCTGGGTCCAAATCCAGCCTCAGTCACTTAATAGCTGTATGACCCTGGGCAAATCACTTAACTCAGATTGCCTCCAATAATAATGATAATAATACTTAGAAAGTCCTTCCTCCTAACAGTCCCATAAGATAAATAATATATGTAACTCATATAAACTGAATGATCTTATCCCAACTCCTATTTGAAATGGGATATCCCAAGGCAAGGCTACAACTCTGTCCTCCCCCCATGGATCTTGGAGTATCTTTGCCATCAGCTTGTCCATGCCAATGGACAATGCTTCAGTATCATTTAATCAGTTAATATCAATAACTTTCACAAAGGGATGTTTACTGAAAAGTTATAGCAGAACAAAAGTACAGAGCATTCCCCACCATACCAATAGGACCCACTCTCACCTATAAAACCTATCCACTGTGCCACCTCACTGATCCTTCTTTGAACATAGTAAGAACATAATAAATTCATTCATTCATTCATTCAGTGACCAGAGATTTATAACATTTATAACTCATTTAAACCAAACAGGGTAGAAGGAGGAATCTTTTATCTGCTTCTCAATTCTCAGCAGCCAAGCAAAAGATCTTTCTTTACCATTAGATAAGCAGATCAGAAACAGTCACAATACCTGTGTGTGATCTGAATGAGAGAGCAAGACCTTGTATCACACGTCATCGTGTTTTTCTGGAAGCAAGCCTCTTCCACATGGACTTCCACATGGCAATCTGGCAGAGCAAATTGCACACGTTCTGGGAATGGGGTTCCCACTGGCCAATCCTCCTACTTCTCCCATTTTAAAAGTAATTTAATTTAATTTTTAATTGCTTACATGCCTCTGAGGCTCAGCAAGGGGAAGATCATATAGCTAGGAAGGAGCAGAACCAGAATTTGAACCTAAATCTCCTTATTTCAATACAACAATTGCACTAGTTAAACTTCACTACAATAAACAAAAGATAATTGGTTTTATTCATTCTAACTTTGATCTTCACTCAATTTCCCTTGTTCTAGCCTTGGCCCTAATTACAACACTACTTTGTTTTTTATTTTTTACTAATTACTACACTCTGTAACAGCACTCATCATACTTTATAAAAGTCTTCCTTATTATCAATCAATCGATATTTATTAAATGTCTATTATGTGCCAAGTACTGTACTAAGCACTAGGGCTACAGCATGAGGCAAAAGACAATTCCTTTCTTCAAGGAGCTTACTTCATAGGAAGTAGGAAAGGATTGTATCACAAGAATACCAAATCTGGAGTTAGCAAAGCCCTGGAGTCAGCTAGCCTTTTGACCACAAATAAGACTCTTCTCTGAGACTCAAGCTCACCATCTGTAAAATGAAGATGAAGATATCTTTTCTTATCTATCTCTCTAGGAAATAAGGAAGAAAGAAGATGCAAAACGGTTTTCAAAACATAGCCAATATGTCAGTTGTCAATAGTGGCAGAAGTGATTCAAGAAAGGGAACAAGAAGAGCTGAGTTTGAATATCAAGCAAAACACTTGTGTACCCAAGAATCTGCCTGGGACCTGCCTGCCTTTTCTCTCCTGAGTTTCAGTTTCCTAATCTAAAGAATGGGAATAATACTTGCCCTGCCTATCTCACATCCTGTTGGGAGGAAAGATAAAATGAGATCATAAATTCATGGAAACTTCAGGCTGGAAGGGACTTTAGAATTCCTCTCATCCAAATCCATCGTTGTGTCACTAGGGAAACAGAGCTAGAGAAATCAAGTGGTGACTTTCCCAAAGGATTCTGCAAATTAAAGAGTGCTATGCAAACATACAGTGGGATTATTACCAAGTCTCACTAATTCTTTCTCCACATTTGTCCCTTGGAACCAATCCAATCTCGACAAAGCTTCCATAAACTGGGTTATATCATCTCGTGCCTGAGTCATTGCAATAGTTTCTTAATGGGTAATCATACCTCCAGGTCATCCCTGCTGCAATCCACCCTGTATGTGAGCCCCAGTCAGAGTCACCTCCATCACAAGAGATTCTGGGTGGTACTGGGCAAGGAGCCCTGGGTCTGGAGTTAGGGAAC
This sequence comes from Sarcophilus harrisii, assembly GCF_902635505.1. NCBI lineage: Eukaryota > Metazoa > Chordata > Mammalia > Dasyuromorphia > Dasyuridae > Sarcophilus > Sarcophilus harrisii. The sequence continues at coordinate 280,961,389 of NC_045429.1, forward strand.
CTGGGTTTAATTAAACCTGGCTCTGCCTCTGATGACAGCTAGGTGGTGCAATCAATAGAGCACCAGAAATGGAGTCAATGGAACCTGTGTTCAAATTTGTCCTCACTGACTAGCTGTGTGACCCTGAGCAAGTCACTTAATCCTGTTTGCCTCAGTTTCCTCATCTATCAAATGAACTGGAGAAGGAAGGGACAAACTACTCCAGGATGTTTGTCGAGAAAACCCCAAATGGGTTCTGAAAAACTAAACAAGTCATTCACTCAATAATCATTTATTAAATGCCTATTATATGAGGAACACCGGCAAGACACTGGGGAAGATACAAAATTGCATATAAAATGGCAAGTAGATGGAATCAGGAAGTCCTGGGTTTGAATATGGCCTTAGACACTTACTAGCTTTATGACCTTGTCCAAGCCACTTAATTTCTATTTGCCTAAGTTTCCTCAACTGTAAAATGAGGATTCATACATAGTATCTGCCAGTGAGGGTTATTGTGAGGATTGTATGAGATAATATTCAAAAAGCACTTAGTACAATGCCTGATAATTTGTAGCTACTTTATTAGCTATTATTTTATTTTACTTTATTACTTTCCTGGTTGGGGATTACCCCAATAAGGGGATATGAAACATTGAATAAAGCTTGTAATGCAGAGTAGAATGTGACAAGAATATATATACTAGTTATGAAGCACTATTGTTGTTGGTATTGTTTAGTTGTGTCTGACTCTGTGACCGTATTTGGGGTTTTCTTGGCAGAGATAATAGAATGGTTTGCCATTTCCTTCTCCAGCTCATTTTACAGATGAGGAAACTAAGACAAATTGGGTTAAGTGACTTGTCCAGGGTTACACAGCTAGGAAGTGTCTGGGGGTGGAGGGAAGTATCTGAAGCTGGATTTGAACTCACAAATTGAGTCTTCCTGACTCCCAGTACTCCATGCATTAAGGCTCCACCTAGTTGCTAGGTAAGATCTAAAGGTGAAAAGGGACATCTAATCTGGGTTTGGGATTTCAACAGGCAAAGGTTTAGGTGGGAAGGGGACATTTTAAGAGAGGCAGTACTTTGTAGTGGCAGGAGTCTTAGAAATCAACACCTTGGGCTCAAATCCTGCCTCTGACTATGGTTGTTTGTCCTTTGTTTTCAAAGAGTGTCCTGACATCAGGGAGGGGATGCCATGACATTCAAGTGAATTGTATTTAAATGAGTGAGGACTGTGTGCAAGGTCACCTGCCTCAACTTTCCCCTCCAGAGTCATCTGGGTCCAGTGTTCAGGTATAGATTAAGATGACTGGTGATGGCCCTCTGACTCTGATACTTACTAGTTGTATGACCCTGGGCAAATTACTTAAGCCTGCTAATCCTCAGTTTTCCCACTTATAAAATGGATATAATAATAGAATCTATTGCATACAGTCTTTTGAGGATCAATGAGATAATGTATGACAGTAAGATTAATAGGATACATCTAGCACTTGATATACTCTCTGCCATATAGCTGCTTAACTGGCTAACTATATATAAAACTTTAAATCAATTGGTCATTAAGTATTTGTTAAGTTCCTGCTGCGTGCCAGCTTCTGTGCTAGGCATTGGGGATACAGAGAAAAAAAATCTCTGTTCTCAAGTAGCTTGCATTTTCTCAGGGGAGACATATAGTATGTAGGAAAATATTCAGAGAATAAACTTGTATAAAACAAATATAGGTTATTAAACATAAAATAGTTGGAAAGGAAGTGTTAGCAGATGAATGTATAAATAAAAGATTCATGCAGTTTGAATTGAGCGAGGAAGGGAAGGAAGGAAGGAAGGAAAGAGGGAAGGAGGGAGGGAAAGAGGAAGGGAGGGAAGGAAGGAAAGAGGGAGGGAAAGAGGAAAGGAAGGAAGAAGGAAAGGAAGGAGGGAATGAAGGAAGGGAAAGAGGGAAGGAAAGAAGGAAGGAAGGAGGGAACGAAGGAAATGATTCCAAGCCCATCTGCCTGTTGACTCCTACATTGGTCCTTGACTTGTCAGATTACACTTCTCTCTCATGATGCATTCTCTGCTAGAATGCCTTATCTCTTTTTTTTCCCCTTCCAATCCTTGCCCAGTTTGTCCATTTGTCTCAAAATGTGCCTTCACGGGGCAGCTAGGTACCTCAGTGGATAGAGCACCAGCCCTGAATCAGGAGGACCTGAGTTCAAATTTGACCTCAGACACTTAACACTTCCTAGCTATGTGACCCTGAGCAAGTCACATAACTCCAATTGCCTCAGAAAAAAAAAAAAAATGCCTTCACTAGGCAGCATACCCTGACTGACTGCTCTCCCAACTTTGTTCATCCCTTAGGTTCTTATTCTTATTCTACATTACATTATTTTGAGATGCTACCTTGCAATATTCCTCATTGTTCCATCATAACAATGACATTTCTGTAGCATTCTTAAAATTGTAATGTACTTTATGTAAAGTTGAAATTAGAGAGAATAAAATTATAATGAGCTTAGTCATAATCATAGAATTTCAAAGTTGGAGGGGACTTTAGAGGCTATTATACCTAAATGATAATTCTTTTCACAGTAGCCCCAATAAGCCAGGCCTTGGGGTCAGAATTACCTGAGTTCAAATAGTGCCTCTGATATTTCCTACCTGTGTGAACTTGGACAAATCTCTTAATCTCAATCTCTCAATTCCTTACTTGTAAAGAAAGGATAATAATAGTATTCACTTCACAGGATTGTTGTGATTATCAAATGAGACAATATTTGTAAAGCACTTAGCACAATGTCTGGCACATATATAGTAGATTCTCTCTCAGTCTCTCCATCTCTCTTTCTGTGTGTGTGTGTGTGTGTGTGTGTGTGTGTGTGTAGTAGCTATTATTACTTTCTCCTAAAGTACTCAGCAGTACATGAAGAGAAGCAAAGAAAGTAGATAGGAGGGGGGTAACACAAGTTGAGATTTGACAAGAATTGACCAACAACAGCTTAACTGGGCAAGAAATTCAAGGTATATGGTGTGTGGTTAAACTGGTCACCCAGAAGACCAAGTCTGGGAAAGGAAGCAAGGTGATGAACTGGGAGAACAGGAAAGGGGTGGAGGCATGGGAGGTCACAGTGAGGATGCAAAATAGGCTTAGGAGGGGTGAGGCAAAAGGAAAGATTGAAGGATAGGAGGAGATCTTGATCAGAGAGGGATTTCAGTGTTCTGTATCACAGAAGTGGGACTGAGCTGGATGGAAGATGAAAGTCATGAAAGTTTGGAGTTAGATGAATTGGAAGGCCCAGACATTTGAAGGGACATCAACATGTATATTGTACATCAACATGTACCTCTAAGTATGAGGACAGAGGCTGAGGTAGAAAGGAAGAATGTGAGCCCAGTATTAAACTTATTTAAAAAGGAGGGATGCACCCCAAAAGAAGTAGCATGAAATTATAAGAAAGACTTGTTTAAATAGATTACAGTCACACTTTAAAGGTATGCCCCCTCTTCTCATTTACATTCTTTCTTCTAACTTGGTATTAACAAGTCAATTAGTATTAAGTATTAGCAAGACAACTGAGTAAGTACATTGTTTTCTACAATAAGCAATTTCATTTTTGAGAAGTTATTTGGTGCTGGCCGCATCTTGAGCAGGGGACAGAGGGAGCACCATGGGTAGAACTCTGGGCCTGGAGTCAAGAAAACCTGAGTTGAAATCTGACCTCAGATACTTACTAGCTGGGGGACCGTGGGCAAGTCACTTAATCCTGTTTGCTTCAGTTTCCTCATCTGTAAAATGAGCTACAGAAGGAAATGGCAAAGCACTCCAGTATCTTTGTCAAGAAAATCCCATAGCCAGTAGGTTTCATAAAGAAAAAGACATAATGAAATAACAATATATCTGGGGGCTCCTAAAACTCTCTTCTTGGAGAAATTATTCAAGATATACTTAAGCATACGACTTTTAAAGAGTTGAAGCCTTTGCCATATCTCTAAGTTTCTTACTATTGAACTGTAATTTCTACAATTTTCACTATCCTCAGATTCCCACCTGCAGTCATACTCAACTTCATACTTAAAAATAAAAAACCCCTCAGACTTAATATTCAATTAAAATAAAAAGTAGAACAATAAACACTGTGTAATTATAACTATAATGATCAAGCTTGAAAGAGGAGAAAATATGGTTTCCTCCCTTCTTTGCAGAGGTAGGGGACTATGAGTGTGAATCACCACACAATATAAAGTGGATGTGTTTATTAATTGTGTTGAAATATTCTCTTCTCTCTTTCTTTCTCTCTCTCTCTCTGTATCTGTCTCTGTCTCTCTGTCTGTCTCCCTTTGCCTCTGTCTGTGTCTGTTTTTTCTATCTCTGTCAGTCTATCTGCCTCTAATTTTTTGTTACAAGGGAAGGCTCTCTATTGAGAGAAATGAAGATGTAAAAACAAAAGATTAAGTTTAAAAAATATACATTTCTCTAGTTTAGATGGTCTAATCAGTTTCTTCATAGAATTTTCTTACCTCCTTCAGCATTGAATGCAATGTCTGAAATATATCATAAATACTTGCTAACTGACTAATTGACCAACTCTTCCCTTGCAATAGATGTTGGCACATAAGATGCAATCATTTTCATCCCACTGATGGGTGGCTTTTGTTGCTTACACTTAGCATGAGTAGTGCCATACTGCCGTTAAATGATGTTTTCTGTTGCTTTTATCCTCCTGACAAAACCAGCTCTGACAACTGTGGTTTTTTTCTCTCCAAGGAAGGCTTAGGAGTTGTCCTTCCACTTGGGTTTTTTCTTTTCTTCTGGATTCATTTTTAGCTAGAATATCAAAGTATATATCAGGGATTTTTTTTCCAGTAGTACAGTGCAGTTCCTTAAGCCTAGGATAAGGATATTGCATTGAGAGTGCCACCACCAATTAAGATCATGTTTGCAAATGGTATGAAAATTGTATGATTCTTTATTATGGAACATTATTTCACCATAAGAAATGATGAGATGGACAGTTTTAGAAAAAAATTGGGAAGACCTGTATGAATTGACACAAAGTCAAATGAACAGAACCAGAAGAACAACTTATACAGTAATAATAACATTACAAAGATAAACAACTTTGAAAGTCTTAGGAACGTTGATCAATGTCCTCTTACCTATTATAATATCAATATGACAAAGCAGGTGACAGAGAAGTAATACACTCAAGGTTCAAAATAAGACATATATTTTCTGACACATCCATTGAGGGAATTTGTTTTGCTTAACTTATACCTATGTGGCTTTTTAGATTAATTTTTATTAATAAAATAAATCAATTTTATTCTTGCCAATAATAATAATTGCCAAATTTCTCTCAGGATTCTTTTCCTTCCCTCTTCCTGAAGAGCCTTCCTATATAACAAATAATATTGTTAAAGGAAAAGAAAAAATCAAGAAAACAAATAAATAGCTTCAAAAAAAAAAGTCACCCACAGTTCTCCCAACTCTGGGAGGTCTGGGTATCTTCTCATATCTCTTCTTTGAAGAGATTTGTTGGTGGGTTTTTTTTTCAAATAGAGGTGTAGGAGGGTGAAAAGGAGAGAAAAAAAAGAGAAAGTAAGAGAAAAGAAGAGAGAAAAAGATGCTCATTGAGACATCTTTAAAAAAAAAAAAAAAAGTCTTCCCTTCTCCTGAGGTCATTGTAAGGAAAAAGCTTTTTAAACAATGACAACATATAAATGTGAATTCTATTCTTCTTCCTTCCTCCCTCATTATTTCTTTCCTTCCTTACCTCCCTTTCTCCTTCCCTCTCCCTTTTTCTTCCTTCTTCCTTCTTTTCCACAGGAGAACAGAAGAAAGGCCAAAAATATTAACAGATAAGCAGCATAGCTTTGAAAACTACAGGTTTAATTTATTACTTTTTTTTTTTTTTTTTTTTTTTTTGCTGAGACAATTGGGATTAAGTGACTTGCCCAGTGTCACACATCCCAGCTAGGATGTGTTAAGTAAGCCTTACTTATCACATTTGAGTATCTGACCACAAAATAGACCACATTTGAGACCACATTTGAACTCAGGTTCTCCTGATTTCAGGGCTAGTACTCTATCTACTGCACAAAATTAGCTGCCCCTAATTTATTACATATTTTTAAAGAAAGCAAGATGTATGACCCTGAACAAATTATTTAACCCTGATTGCATCCCCTCAAAAAACCAACTTGTATATAATAGAAATCTGCAGTTTCATGTATAATCTTTTTCTGTTCTCCTGTATATATGGAAATAACCATTTTATTGGTTATTTTTAAGTTCATAACCAAAAAATCATTTTAAAAACTGTAATAATGTCATCATTAACACTTTTCGGTTTACAAAGCACTTTGTAATTATTAGCTTATTTGAATCTCAGAGGTAGATGCCATTATTAGCTCCCATTATATAGATAAGGAAATTGAGTCTGGCAGAGATCACACGCTACTAAATATCTGAGGTGGGATTTGAATTCAAGTCTTCCTGACTCCAGGTCTAATGCTCTATCTTCTGCATTAGGTAGAAGTCTTAATACCTTCTTTGCCTTTTGCCATCATCACTGCAGAAACAGAAAGGAACCATCTAGGATTAAGGACTATTTGGGGTTTTCCTTTGTTTCATGTATTGCCAAAGTCAAAAAATACTAGCCAGCCTCTCAGTATTCAATTGGACTGGGCACAACAATATTCCATTGCTGGTCCTGGACTCAAATCTTTTTCAGCCTGAGAAGACTTTTTTTGAAGACAAAATCTGAGAGGACAGAGCTTTTGTTCTATGAGCATGGTCTTCAAGAAGTCCCTGTTACTTCCTCAACACGAGGTATTGACTGAGTGACTTGTGTCTCATAAATATAAGGGAACTCCTAGATGGGACAACTCCTTCTACCAAAAAAGTCAGCACTATCTCTGAAACTTATAGCAATTTGTCTAGAGCACTGAGAGTAGGGAGAGGATGAGGAGGGAAGGAAGGAGGGAGGGAGGAAAAGAAAGAGGGAGGAAGGAAGAAAGCAGAAGAATAGAACTCACACCTATATGGTGTGATGGTTTTAAAAGTTCTTTCCTCACAATGACTTCAGGAGAGGGGAAGACCTAAAGATATGCATAGAAAAAAAGAAGGAATCTTAAGGAGAGGAAAAGAATGAAGAAATTGAAGAAGAGAAACAGAGAATTAGTGAGGGACAAAGGTCACTCTCAAGCAAATCGTCTTAATCTTTTGTTGAGTTATTGACCCCTTTGGCAGTCTGGTAAAGTCTATGAACCTTTTTTCAGAATAATATATTTAAATGTATAAAATAAAATACATAGGATATAAAGAAAACCAATTACATAGAAGATGTAAAAATTTTCCCCATTAGAATTCATCAGTCCCAACAGAGTAATTTGTCCATCACCAGCTCCATGCTGTCATGTCAAGGTATTTCAATTCTGAAATTGTGAATTCTGGCATTGTTAGTTGTCTTGGCCATGTGGGCTCCTGTTACATGTGCCTCACTACTATCTCTCACTGCTGTCCTACTTTGCTCCTCTTTCCCCACCCATGCTATACTGCTTCTGTCTCAACTCTGGTTTATATTCATGGAAAAGTAAACACTCTGTAACTACTGTTCTTACTATGGTATTTGTGTAAATGCCTCTGCTAAAGAACTGAGTTTACTGGTTCACAGGGTAACAGCCACTCCTTTTGAAACCCAACTTGCCAATGGCAGTGTTACTTGGGTGACTGAATCCCAACTGATATGTTATCTTTTTTCTCTTTTTAACATTTTTATTCTTATTTCTCATTTTGTGGTTTATTTTATTATTTTATCACAAGAGATAACTTGCTAGATATGTATGGGAGGAATATGTTCAGGAATGAAAGTGGTGATATAATAAAGATTGGAAGGAAAGGCTGAGAAGAATTAAATAGTAACTTACTGCCTTACTGACTTGGAGACTAGGGCCAATTCAGATACTCTTAATAAATGCTACAAATCCTTTGTCCTATTACAAAATTCCACACCTACCATTCTAATCCTAAATTTTAGATCTAACAATAAACCATGTCTCCAAACCAATCCCTAACCTTGATCTCAATCATAACAATGTTATTAATGCTAAACATATCTTTGATTTGACAGATTGCAGTCTAGTCCTTGTTTAAGTATTCTTAGAAGGATTTGGGATTAGATTTGATCTATGCTGGAGGGCAAAACTAGAAGCCATGGGCATGAGTGATAGAGATCGAGGTTTTGCCTTTACAGAAGAAAATACATTCCAATAATTAGAACTCTACAAAAGTAGAATGGATTGCCTCTAGTAGGACCAAAAGCATTCCTACAAGGGAAACTGAGTCAAGACACTGGAGTGAGATTGCTCCAGCTGGATGGTCACCTGGACACAATAGACCTCATAATAGGTAGAAAGACATGAGTTCTGATACTACTTAAAAACATAATTTTAAAAAAAGAAGAATAATAAAAAATATGGGCTCTGGAAGAAGGTGCTTGAAATGGATTTTTTTTTTCTCCCCTTCCTCTGCCTGCTTCTCCTTTCAGCACAGGGAACATAGAGAGATTATTCATTTGGGGAATTTTGGCTCCTGAAATTGAAGACATTATGAGGGTCATAATGCAAACCAAAGGCACTAAGTTTCCTAGAATTTAATACAAGAAGACTGAGCTTGCCCTGGAAACCTAAGCAGCCAGCTGGGGACCAGTGCAAAGAAAGCCACATCTGAACCAGGGGCTGAAAGGTAGCTCCAGAGAACACTAATGGTTAGTGAAAAGCCAGGGCAAATGGTAAGTAAGGCCTGGAGGACCTTAGGATGAACTGGCAGAGCACATAATCAAGCCTGATTATCTTTCATTTTACTAGAAGAATTCTACCTGATAACTTAACCTCCTAATTCAAGTGGTGTGGGCCTACAGAGTGAAGAACTCTGAAGGATGTTTGCTCATCATCGCTGAGAATATAGACAGTGGGCCTGAGGGTCCTAGTAAAGTGGGGATTCTGACATAGGGGTGGAGACAAGAGCTCAGGGTCCACTCTCAATGGCTCCAAATTCTGGGTTTTTTCCACTATACTTTGTTGTTTTCTCTTAACTTTAAACCTTAATCCTATACTTAATTTTACCATTAACCCCATTACCACATCTATCTAAGAGGCAATGTGGCAAAGTTAGTGGAAAGTGGAGAAATGACCAGCCTCATATCAGAAACACCTACATTCAATTCCTATCTTGAAGGAATTTGGGGTTTTGGATAGCTAGAGTTGTGGCCCTGGAATCAAGAACACTCCTCCATGAGTTCAAATCTGGTTTCAGATAACTTGCTAGCTGTGTGACTTAAACAAGTGACTTCACCCCATTTGCCTCAGTTTCCTCATCTGTAAAATGAGCTGGAGAGGAAATGGAAAACCACTCTAATATCTTGGCCAAGAAAACTCCAAATGGAGTCATGAAAAGTTGAACACAACTCAAAGTGACTGAATAACAACAAAATTTAGGATCTTTATTTCTGTGGCAAGGCATTTAACTTCTTGGAATGCCAAATAGCTCTTTAAGACCAAAAGATGCAGAGATGCTACTTTGTACTGCTAGAAAATTATTTACATGACTCTCCTTCCCTACTCTGATGAAATCACAAATTCAGTTTATGGTAGAAACAACTCCTGCTAATGACTGGGTAGGGCCCATAGCAGTAAGACACAATGCAGCTAAAAATTCATCAGGCCTGGTTTGAGAAGACTGGAAACTCTCAGCGCTTCAGACTAGCTTTCCCCTGAAATACAATGAAATCATTCAAAACTTTGCTGGTTGAGGACAATAAACCATTGCATAGCTTCCCAGCTGACTAAGATTTAAAAGTCCATTGCACAGGTAGTCAGATCTCCTCAAGCTTGATGGATTTCCCACTATGCAAGCACTTTCTTCTGAAAATGAATTTGCTCCATTACAGCAAATGTGGAAGTGAGAGGGATCTGCGCCCATTGGAACCAATGCTATATCATTAAATTTAGCTTAAACTTTCTTTAGCTAAATGTTATGGGGCCTCATTTCATTACATTCCTGAGTCTGAACTATGAGACAAGTCCAAATCAGAAATGACCCAGGAAAAAAGAAAACCTCAAAAACCTAGATAAGAAAACTCATAATCTAATCAATCAATCAATCAATATTTATTACACATTGATAACCTCAAGGCTTAGCCTCAAGTACCCTATGCTAAGCCTTGAGGTTATAAATGTAAATAAAAATATGATCCCTGTTCTCACAGAGTTTACAACATTCACTATTACATTTTTATTTGTTTGGTAAAATATTTCCCAATTATATTTTTAAATGCTTTAACATTCTTTTTTTTTAAATTGTGAGTTCCAAATTCTCTCCTACCTTTTGTCCCTCCCCTACCCCTTGAGAAGAAAAGCTATATATTAGTTATACATGTGAAGTCACACAAAACATTTCCATATTAGCTATGATATGAAAGAAAATATGTGCCTCCTCAAAAAAAAAAGCATAAACATGAAGTGGGGGAGAAGTATATTTCAGTCTTAACTCAATGTTCATCATTTCTTTCTCTGGAGGGGGATGGCATTTTTTCATCATGGGTCCTTTGGAATTGTCTTCTTGGATCATTGTCTTGATCAGAGTAGCTAAGGCTTTATCCTTACAATATTGCTCTTACTGTATTCAGTGTTCTTCTGGTTCTGCTCACTTCACCCTATATGTATATCAGTACATATAAAACTTCCTAAGTTTTTCTGAAATCATTCTAAAGAACTTACAATCTAATGGGGGAAGATGACAGACAAAAGGATGATTAAAAGGTGATGAATGGAGGGTATTTCACACAGAGACATTTTAGAGAGTTCCAGAGAAGTCCAAAGCTATGCAGTTAGTGGGAATTGGGCAGAAAAACTGTGCTAAGCTCCCTCTTTAAATAGAGGCTCTGGAGTTCATGACCCTGCTCTTCAGTCCTACGATCCAATCAGAAGGGCAGAGGGCATTGATGAGATATAAATACCAGGAAGGTTCAGTCTGGTAGTATAAGTTTTCCCAGTGATGAGTCTTCTGGGGAGGGAAAGAAGGCTGGAGAGATCTAAAAAAGGTCCAGAAACTTTGGGAGTAAAACGAAATACTTGTAATTGGTGGAAAAACCTAACTTATTGTATCAAATCCAAACTTGGCCCATTAAGCTATAATCTTGGGCCTCGAGTCAAAAAGGCCTGAATTCAAATGTGACTTCAGACACTACCTATGTCTGACATTTTAACACTTAATCTTTGTCTGCCTCAGTTTCCTCATGTATAACCTGGGGATAATATCGCATCTACCTGCTATGGTTGTAGTGAGAATAAAATAAAATATTTGCATATTGGGTAAAGTTCTGGATTTTTCTGAAAAAATACACAGATAGACTAGCCAAAAATTTCAGTGGAGTCAGAAGCTGGAGGTGATGAAGACTGACTAACAATCAAAGCAGAGTTAATTGTAGGTACCAGGTCCACTGAGGCAAATAGAATCATGTGCCAGGACAAGATATCTCTCCCACAGAGAAACAGTGTGGGAACATTGGGGGTCCTAAAACATCAATTGCTCCTTCCTTTATTTGTATGCATGCAACACACTTATAGATATGAGCTCCTCCCCATGAATATTTTGACCATGTTTTTGCTACTTGCAAACTCTTATGTATGTCCACTCTTCCTACTGCTATTTGTTGCATCTGTGGGAGGGTACATGGCAGGCTTATGGGAAGAAATTTCTGTTTCTTAATGTTGCTTTGGTAAATTGCTTTGAGCTAATCGCGTCTTCTGGCTGATTATACAAAAGTAAACATACTGATGATGGCTTATAAGTTGTACTTTCAGAAATGTTAGAACCAAAATAATTTAAATCAAAATAACTTTTTTATTTTACTGTCTTCTTGTAGGACCCAACCTGTGAATTCAAAGTGGAGGAATAGCCCCAGAAGGGCTATACTGTAAGTAATTACCAGGGATCTTTTTCTTGAATGCCCAACTTTTGCAAGGACAGACTAGACAAAAAAGCATTTTTTCCTTTTTGTTTTCAGATTATAATTGGATACTTTTATAATATTTCCTTCATAAGTCAAACCAAGAGCTTCTAGAGAACTTTACTTAACAACCAAGAGAGCATTGTATTAGAGAGCAACAAGATTATGTGATAATCAAATGTGATGGATTTGGTTCTTTTAAACAATGACCTGATTCAAGGCAATTCCAAATGACTTGGGTTAGAAAGAGCCATCCACATCCAAAGAGAAAACTATGGTGACTGTGATTCAAAGCATAGCATTTTCACCATTTTTTGTTGTTGCTTGTTTGTTTATTTTTTCTCTTTCTTGCACTTTTCCCTTTTGAGTTGATTTTTTTTTTTTGTACAACATGATGAATATGGAAATATGTTTAGAAGAATTGCATATTTAATCTAAACTGGATTGCTTGCTATCTTGTGGGGGTTGGGAAGAAAAGATAGAATAATTTGGAACACAATATTTTGCAAAGGTGAATGATGAAAACTATATTTTCATGTATTGAAAAAATAAAATACTATTTTGAAAAAGAGAACTTTGCTTAAGAATTGATATCTGGTGTGAAAATTGGATTGTTCAGCAGATCATTATACACTTCAACAACAATACTGTATGAGGATATATTCCGATGGAGGTGGATTTCTTCGACGATGAGAAGATCTAACTCAGTTTCAATTGATCAAGGATGGACAGAAGCAGCTACACCCAAAGAAAGAATACTGGGAAATGAATGTGAACTACTTGCATTTTTGTTTTTCTTCCCGGGTTATTTATACCTTTTGAATCCAATTCTCCTCGTGCAACAAGAGAACTGTTTGGTTCTGCACACATATATTGTATCTAAGATCTACTGTAACCTATTTAACATTTAGCAAACACATGGTCAAAATATTCATGGGGAGGAGCTCATATCTATATAGGACTGCTTGCCATCTGGGAGAGGGGGTGGAGGAAGGGAGGGGGAAAATCGGAACAGAAGTGAGTGCAAGGGATAATGTTGTAAAAAATTACCCTGGCATGGGTTCTGTCAATAAAAAGTTATTAAAAAAAAAAAAGAAAAGAAAATTGGGTTGTTAATACAATATTGGTGGAAGTATGCACTGATCCAACCATTCTGGAGAATAATTTGGAATAATGTCCAAACGGCAATCAAGCTGTGTATATCCTTTGCTACAGCAATACCGCTACAAGGTCTGTATTTCAAAAGATCATAAAAATAAGGAAAGGATATACATGTACAAAAATATTCATAGGAGTTCTTCTTTTGATGGTAAAGAATCAGAAATCTAGGAAATATCCATCAATTGGGGAATGGCTGAACAAGTTGTGGGATATGAATGTAGGTTGGTTTCAGGAAAACCTGGAAAGACTTAACATGAACTGTTGCTGAGTGAAATGATCAGAACCAAGAGAACATTGTACACAGTAACAGCAACATTGTACAATGATCAACACAATTGATTTTAGCTCTCCTCAGCAATAAAATAATCTAAGACATTTCCAAACAATTCATGAAGGAAAATGCTATTCATATCCAGAGGAGAAAAAACCAGGAAATCTGAATGAAGATCTAAGCATATTATTTTCACATTTTTGACTGTTTTTTCCTTTTGTTCTATTTCTTTTTTCACAATATGACTAATGTGGAAATATGTTTATTTCCTATAACCTAGATCAGATTTTGGGGGAAGATGGAAAGGAGAAGGGATGGAGTAAAGAAAAAAAATTGGAATTCAAGATCAAGTATATATACAGATCTCAATTTAACATATATTTTAACATATTTAACATGTATTGGACTACCTGCCATCTAGGGGAGAGGGGAGAGGGAAGGAGGGAAAAATTTGGAACAGAAGGTTTTGCAAGGGTCAATGTTGAAAATTACCCATGTAAATTAATGTTGAAAATTATCTTTATATGTAATTGGAAATAATAATTTGCTATTAAAAGAAAGAAGGCAGAAAAAAAATGAAATGTTGTATTATTATTCCAAGCATGGAAGATGATAACATGAATGTCATATTTCTAAAAAAAAATTTATAATAGAATTTCTAGAATTACCTAGTAATAGACCTGCAGCCTCACAAAACTCTACTAGCTAAAGGGGTACCTCATGAGTGGAAAAAATAAGGGCACCAAGAGTGTATACTACAATATACTATAGATACTTGGGGAGAGATGTCAAGATGTCACACTAAGCAATATAAAGAGGACAAAATATTATTTGTTTTATGGAAATTGCCTGATTATGTAGACCCTCCTGAAATTCCTGGAGAGACAGCAGTTACAGGAAAAAAGTTGACAATTGATTACTAAGTTTCTCACAAGGGAGCTAAAGCTCAGTTCACATAGCTAGTAGGTGTCTAAGTCTGGATTTGAACTCGCATCTTCCTGCCTCCAGAACCAGCACCAATTAGCTCATGAAATTGCATACACATTGAGAATATCATATTCTGAGACTACTTTAGTTGAATGTGTACAAGTGTTGGAGACTCAATTTGGTGATACAGAAAGTATCAATAACATCTTTGTGAATGAAGTTCCTAACCTGAGATCTGACTTGGTACTAAGATTAGAAATGTTGATCCACGGGACCTCCTCAGTCAGAGGATCAATGCCTGGGGAGCACATGAACCATGCCAGACTGGTTCGAATTCCTAGAATTGCACATAAGACTTTGCTGTTCATGCTTTTACTATTGGAAGAGTGAAAGGAATAGTCCTCTTTTACCCATCTCCCTCAAACTGTTACAAAGAAACTATCAGAGGGAGAAAGAGTCTGTTACTAGGGAAAGCAAGCTGAGGCAACAGGAAATAGCCCTTCAGGGATTCAAGATGTTCTTCCAGGTATGGGACAGTGAAGTTAAGAGAGAAGTTACCCAACAAGACTATATGACAATCAGTTCTGATGGACATGGCTCATTTCAACAATGAGATGATTCAAACTAGTTCCAATTGTTCAGTAATGAAGAAAGTCATCTACATCCAGAGAGAGGACTATGGGAACTGAGTGTGAACCACAACATAGCATTTCCACTCTTTCTGTTATTGTTTGCTTGCATTTTTTGTTTTCTCAAGTTTTTTTCTTTCTTTCTAGATACAATTTTTCTTGTGCATCAAGATAACTGTATAAATATGTATACATATACATGTATGTATATATACAGATCTCAATTTAACATATATTTTAACATATTTAACATGTATTGGACTACCTGCCATCTAGGGGAGAGGGGAGAGGGAAGGAGGGAAAAATTTGGAACAGAAGGTTTTGCAAGGGTCAATGTTGAAAATTACCCATGTAAATGTTTTGTAAATAAAAAGCTATAATGAATGAGAGACAGAGAGAGAGAGAGAGAAAGAGACAGAAAGAGAGAGAGAGAGAGAGAGAGAGAGAGAGAGAGAGAGAGAGAGAGAGAGAGAGAATTATTCTGGATCACTCAGACTTCTGGTAGTTCTGCTACTGAGATAGTTCCGGTAGGAGGTTTTATAGACAGAGCCATGCCTCCAGAGGAGAAAAAGACTCAGGAGCAGAGGTCAAAGCAGCCTGTATGCCAGAAAAGCAATGGCAGAATACAGAAGACAAGATTGAGCTACTTTGTATTACATAGATGAACACTCTCAAAATACTAAGCCTAACCTCATTATCAGTTGCTTATGAGTCTATCCCATCTGGACTCATAAGATCTCACTTGGAAGTGATAGTGAATACTGAATATGTGAAATGTACTACTGTACTAGACATTGAGTCTCAATGATCATTATGCTCCAGGCATTTTTGAAAGAAATTCTATTACAGACCATAAAAGGGCTAAGACTCTATTGCCTGAGTAACAAGAGCTGAGTAGTGTCAAAGTCTGGAGTTCATTATGGAAGATGTGAGAACCCATAGGAAAGTGGTTCTCATATAACCAGGTCCAGAGAGCCCCCTTGGCACACTATCGTTGAATGAGACCACCTCCAGCTCATTAAAGATACTAAGAACATAGAGTAAGCAGAAATCCATAACCCAATGCCCCAGCAGTTTGACCTCCTTTTCTGTTTGTGCCAAAGCAAAAAGAAAAATAAAAACAAGTGGTGGAGAACAGTATCATTGGGGCACTTTTAGATAGATACATGGATAGATGGATAGATGGATGAGAAGGTGGGTAAGTGGATGGATGGATAAAGCACTTAGAAGGTACAAAGCACTGTGCTAAATACTGAGGATACAAACAGAAAAATAAGGTACTCCCTATACTCAAGACACTCACAGTCTCATAAGAGAGACTACACTGTTTCAGCTGCAAAAAATCAGATAAAAAGGTCCCATGGTTCTTAAGACACTTAGAAGCTTCATTAGATTGTAAGCTCCATGAACGTAAGGATTGTCTTTTGTCCTTTTTTTCTATCTTCAGCACTGAACACAGTAGCTAACATATAGTGGATGCTTAACAGATCTTTGCTTATTGATCAATTGCCATCCATTTCTGATGTTGAACTATTTCGTGATCCTTAAGAATTTTGATGACAAAACCTTCCATTCTGAGTCCTTAATACCTATGGCTGCAGCATCTTCCTAGAGCCTGCTTCCCAGGGTGATTGTAAGCACTGAGCTATTCCCAAGATTCTTCAATTCAAGATTCCAGACTGTCTCTATTAGGGTATGAGGAGAGATGGTAATTAAGATAATAGTGATCATTTTACTTTCTTGGCACTTGCTGCCTCCTTTCTCAGAGAAATTTTACTTTGGTGATTCTCCATTCTCTATTTTGAAGAACAGGATAACTGGTTGAGGGAGAAGCTCAATAAAAGGACTAAGATTTTCTCACTGCAAAAATACAATCCTTCTTACTTAGCCCTTTCAGGAATAGTCATAGAAGATCTCCTCATTTGAGATGGAAGATTGTTATGGGCCAGAATGCTGTACTTGAAACAAGAATTTTTACAAGGTGCTAACTCAGTGGAATTGATGAGACAATGGTTATCTAGTTTAGCATGGTGATTAATGGTTCTCTAGTTCAGTACATGTACTTATTACTTAATATAGTTCCACAAGATTCATACCTATGATAATGTAATTAGAATAAAGCATATAAAGCTGGGACAAACTCAGCCACAGACAGAGATTCATGGAGAAGACAGAGGACTGGAGGTGGGAGCTCAAGCTCTCAGAACCAAGGAGAGAGATTCATTCCATCTTTGATCAGGCTCCTGGTGGTTCTCCTCCTTCCTGCACTTTGGGAGAGACTGGTTCAGACTCAGAGGGACTCAGAGACAGATTCATTCCATCATCCACCTTTGTGGTGGCTGGAGGCTGAAGCACAAACCCTCGGACTCAGAGAGATTCATTCCATCTTCATCAGCTTTGTGGTGGCTGGCCTCTCCTCCTGCTCCCCCCACTGAGACCAAGGCCCATCTGAAGGGCCTCAAGAAAGCTAACTGAGCCCCAGGCAAGGAAATAATAAAGAATTTGGACTTTGGTCTTTAACACCAGGCTATTCTCGGGGTGATAACAGAACCAAAGGCTGGTCTAGAGACCTCCAGAAAACCAACCAGAACACTACAGAAGATCTCAGAAATTATCTGAAAGAACTGCTGATCAACAGTATCTTTACAGAATCAAACAATTTATATTCATCACCTGTTGTTGAAAAAAAATTTAATTTATATTCCTTTGAGCAGAGAACCCACAGATAAGGTTATGATACTCTGTGGGTTTTGTGATTATTTGTCCTTAATTCTCAAAGAGGAGTAAGGCATTACGGAGGTGATGCCAGGACATGCAAGTGAATTGACATCTGTGCAAAGTGAAGTGAAGGACAAAGTAAGTGAAGGACATCTATGCAAAATCACCATCCTCACTTTTCTCTCCAGAGTCATCTGTGGCCAGACAGAGATCAGGACAACTGGAGATGGCCCAGGATACAGTGGGAGACGTAGGTCTTTTTAAGCTAAGGTTTTTTAGTCTCAATTTACTAAGGCAAAGTCCAATCAGTGATTAAGGATAAATAAGAACAGAGGCCAAGAATGGCCACTTTTACCTAATTAAAAAAAAAAAAAAAAAAGTCTGAGAGGGTAGGGTTTCTGACCAAAACAGAAACAATTACTATTTATATTCACTCTGAGTCTATCTGGGCCAAACAATGCCCAAGTAGGACTTGGTCTGGGACCTATTGTTAGCTAATCACCTGTAACAATGATTTGATGGAAGTTGGGATGATACAGGTATGTATGTGATTCAAGACAATTCCAATAGATTTGGAGTGGAAAATGCCATCCACATCCAGAGAGAGGACCATGGAGACTGAATGTATATCGAAGCATATTATTTTCACCTTTTTAAATTTATTTTGTCTTTCTCATGTTTTTTTTTCCGTTTTGTTCTTATTTTTCTTTCACAACATGACTAATATGGAAACATGTTTAAAATGATTGTTCGTGTATAATATACCAAATTTCTTGTTGTCTTAAAAAGGGGAGAAGGGGAGGTGAAGGAAGAAGAAAAAATTTGGAACTTAAAATCTCATAAAAATTAATGTTGAATACTATCTTTATATGTAATTAGAAAAATCAATACTGATATTCAGAATTTTTAGAAAATTAAAGTTTTTAAAAATTAAAAATAATTTAAAAAAAAATAAGTCTTGAACTCATAAGGAGGGCCATAAAACTTAAGCACTGTATGCTGACGATAGTAAGGATAGACAAGAAATTTCAATAGAATCAATCTGTGATATGTCTGGTGTATCCACATAAGACCACCAGGAATGACATAGGTATTAACCCATATTCATTATGTTTACCCCACTGACTGCCATTTGGAGTTCCAAAAATATAGAGAAGATGTAAACTCACAACTAGTCTGTATCCCAGTTAAGAAACAATTGGAATAAGCTTTACCAATTAGCTATAATCTCAGTTCAAAAGAATTCTGATAGAAACAAGAAAAAAAGTAAGAAACCCACATTTATTGTTAAGATCTCTATCCAAGGTACAAAATTCTGTTAAGAAAACTTGTCATGCAAAGAGCACACAGAGTGTTGACCGATAGAAAGCCACTCCATAGTCATTGGGGAGGCAAAAATAGATTTGCCTATTACAAAATAACTCCAGAGAAGCCAAGGTCCTACAAAGACAATGTATATAAACCATTTGCTGCTTTGGGGGAAATTGACCAGACTTCTTAATAAGTCTTTGGAAAATATCAATGGTCCATCCTAGCTGATGGATGCTAAGAAAAGCCTGTTCCTCCATTGGAAAGAAATTTCCAGAGCTCAGAAAATAATGATTCTAATAATGGCAGAATTTGGTGTTGGCCTATAGAGGACCTGGTATGAGGAGCCTGAAAACCTAAATGCAATAACAAAAAGAATGAGATCAAAAGAAAAAACTCAGATTTCTAGTAGAAGTGAAAGCCTTGGTAGAGACCCTGTTAAATGGCAACCTGTAAGCTATCTTCCAACATCATGAGCTGAATCTAGAGAAAAACTTCCCAGAACCATACCTGATTGGTCAGATGTTATATGTAATACTACTCCCTGGGTCAAATAGTGGTTATTTTTACATCTAAAATTGAGACAGACCATTGTGTTGATCTTATGTTTCCATATAAGTATAGAACTTTTTACAATTCACATAAAGTCCTATGGCTACTTTCCCAACTCATGTTCACATAGAAGATTAGATCCCCAGAGGAACAAATATCACTTGTTCCCTTCAAGTTCTAAGAGCAATTCTTGAGGGTCTGGTGTTTTTCTAATACTGTCAATCATAACTCTCCACACAGTGTGTTTCCCATTGAATATCAGCCAAACAATTAGCTGTTAAAAGCAATTTATTAAGTAATTATAGCAACAATAGCCATTGTAGAAGCAATTTCTTTAAATTGTTATTTTATTGTTATTAATTTTTATTTTTATTAATTATATGGACTGAATGTCTATCAAACCAGAAGCAGCCTAGCTAAGTTTGAAGACCTCCATCATTCTCATTGGCCCCAGGGTACTGAATTTTTTAGGCACAACAAATGATAAATATGGTCTACTAAGGCATAGAGACATAATTTGCATAAGAGTATAATTATAAACTCATTATAATTATAAAAAACTTTTTAAAAAAAATTAAGTTTGTGATTTCAGTACTGTATTGAAATTTTTTCTCTTATGATCATTTTCACTTCACATTTAATCAATCAAGTAATCTCTGGGACACTATTGATATGTGTAGCTTTGTGCTAATCATAATGATGCATACAGAGAAATATAAGACACTGTCCTGAACTCAGGAGACTTATAATCCAAGTGGGGAAGCAAATAATGAATGATAAAAAATTAAGTAGCAAAGAAATTTTCCTAATACTTATATCTGACCATGTCACTTGTCTATGCAAAAAACCTCATTGCCTTCCCTTGGCCTATAGAATAAAATACAAATTTCGTATCTTGACATAACCTAGCTTCAACCTACCCTTTCAGCCTTGTATTCTACTATCCCCATTTACAAACTTGATATTCCATCCAAGTGAACTATTTGACATTCCCTGATGAAGTCTCCAGGTTCCATGCACCTATAAAGAATTCCTGAACAATACCTATTGGAATTCTTCTCTTCCAGTGGAGAAGCAATAAATCAAATCCAGAATTGAATAGGAGATAAGTAGGCTAGATTGTCTTAGCTTCTCCCTAAAGCAAAGATTCATCTATTTAACATGAATAGTATCTAGGGAATATTATAATGTTGAAAAAATTAAGTGTCACCCAGAAGGCAATGGAAAAATGAATGATGGATTTAAGTAGTGTGCAACATATTATGAATGAAAGATTGCACAAGAAATACACTTTATACTAATAAAGATACAATCAGAAAGATATATGCCTAGAAAGGGAGATTGGTTAGTCATGTAATGAGCAGTGTTCCATAGACATGCAAACAATATAAGGAAGAGGAAGATGATAACCAGCAAATTGGAGGAAATTTTTGCAGAAGATATGGCAAGAGCTGTACAATACAAAAGGATATGAATGGATCGAGAGCTGTTTCATGAGAAATGCCTACAACCCTGAGATCACAGATCTATTAAAGAATATATTATTGAATTGGATTATTTGCCATCTAGGGAAGGGGGGGTGAAGGGAAGGCGGAGAAAAATTGGAACACAAGGTTTTACAAGGGTTATTGTTGAAAAAATATTCATGCATAAGTTTTGAAAATTAAAAAGCTTTAATAAAATTTTAAAAAAACATTTTTTATTAAAAAAAAAAAAAAAGAACATGTTAGAAGGATTTTCCAAAATTCCAGATCTCTTTTTTCGCATTCCTTATTCTTCTGCAGATCCCAAGTGTTGGCAAATCTTTCATCTAATAGCATCAACCTCAAGGTTGTTGTGAAAATCAAATGAGATAATAAAGAGTTTAGCACAATGCCTAGCATATAGTGAGTGCTATATAAATATAAATTATTAGATTATTATTATTCCACAGGCAGATTAATTTTTTTTAAATAGCCAAAAGGAATTCAGAGCTGAGTCTCCTAAATGAAGAGGATGATCCACCTGGGAAATGCTTTTATTGCATCCACAAATGGTATGGTTTTCAAGTCAAGAGTCAGGGTTTCTTGCATGCAACTGGCTATCATCCTCCTTTCTTTCCTTATATCCTCTCTTTTTGGCTATTGTAACTGCTCTTCCATTCTCTTTTCTCCTTCATCTCAATCCATTCTTTACATGCTGCCAAACTAATCTTCCCAAATGCCACTATCATCATGCTTTACTCTAACTCACAAACTTTTGTTGGTTTTCCATTGTCTACAGAGAATGGGAAGAACACTGAATGAACTCGGAATCAGAAAAGATCTCTTCACTTCATTGAAATATTCCATGCAATCCAATGATCCGTGAGCTTTCATGAGAAAGAGAAAGGACTGAATGAGTGCTGTAAATAATAAATACTAGATGTTCAGAGAACGGAATAGTTACCATAGGTTTGAAAAGAGTCTCAATATAGAGTCAGAAGACACAGATCTGGCATTCTGCCTTTGGAAGACCATCTCTAACTCCTAGAATTCACTCCTTTCTCATATTCAACCTAAGAACCTCTATCTCCCTTCAAAACTCAAGAGCCACCTTCAAAACTTTCTAATCCACCCTAGATACTAGTGCCTTCCCCTCCAAAAATATCTTGGCTTAAAGTATTTATCTTGTATGTGCTCTGCACATACTTATATTTATATATGAGTCTCCTCTTATAAAACATAAATTTTTTGAGGACAGGGACTGTTTTATTTGTGTCTTTGTATCCCCTATATCTAACATGATGCCTGATACATAGTAGGTACATAAAACTTTTTTGATCGATTATTTAAGTTCTTTATGATTCAAGTTTTCTTACCTGTAAAATGAAGGAATTAGAGTAAATTTTTCTAAGGTCTATTCTAGTTCTAAATCTTGTTATTTTATGCTTTATAGTAGAATTAACTCTGATGGTTAGGATGGGATAGACAGTAGAGAGAGAAGAGGACATTCTTACTAGTAGGGGATTAGTATAAGCAAAAAAAGACAGCAAGAAAAGCATAAGGCTAGGAAATCTGTTTGGTTAAAAAGACAGTCCTGAAGGAAAATGTTATGGGCCAGAACTCTGAAACAAGGATTCTTACAAGGTGCTAACTCAGTGGAATTGATGAGACAATGGATATCTAGCATGGTGATTAATAGTTCTCTAGTTCAGTACATGTACTTAGTATTTAATATAGTTCTATAAGATTCACACCTATGATAAAGTAATTATAAGAGAGCATATAAACTGGGAGCCTCAGGCAGCTTCAGAGTCAGAGAAGACATGAGCACTGGAGGCGGGAGCTCAAGTTCTCAGAGCCAAGGAGAGTCAGATTCATTCACTTCATCTCACACCACTGTGGCTGGCCTGACCTCTGGCACTTCCCCCACTGAGACCAAGGCCAGTCTGAAAGGCTCTCCAAAAAGCTGGCCCAGGCCCCAGGCAAGGAAACTAGATTGTGAAGGAGAAAATAAAGGATTTGGACTTTAACACCTGGCTATTCTCGTGGTAATTACTTGGCTGAAATAAAGGCTGCTCCGAGACCTCAAGAAAACCAAACAAGAACATTACAGGAAAAGATGAAATAAAAATGGGAAAGTATCATAGACTTGGAGTTGGAAGGGACCTCTGAGGTCATTAGTAAAATACATGCTATCTTATTTGATGCTCACAACAAAAATCCAGGGATAATATATGTTATTATTTCTGTTTTGTAAATGAGGAGATGGAGTCTCAATCTCAGAAGGATTAAAGTTTGCCTTTGGATCACATAAGCAAACTAGTGTATGTTGGAAGAAAGATTCACACTGAGATCTCTCCAGCACTTTCTACTCTCTGTAAACAATGAGAAATTGATAAAGGTTTGTGAATCATGGTATCTCAGGAAAATTAATCCAACAGCATATGAAGGATAGGTTGGGATGAGACAGAAAGGAAAAATTAGAAGAGCAGATACAATAGTGCAGAAGAAAGGATATAAGGAAAGAAAGGTTAATGGCAGCCAGTCATAATGGAAAGGAAGGGTTCAAGTTGAGGTAGGAAGAAAATCTGAGAAAAGGCATGAACACCTATGTCCTCATGAGTTAATTGTTAATTATAACACTGTATCTCATGATGATTATATTTCATTTATAATTTTACAAGTGACACTGGTCTTCATTGCCTGAAAGACCAGATAAGTTAAATTTCATCTCCTCCCCCAGGGTTCTCTTTAGAGTATCTGGGGGTGTCTGTATTCTTTGCAAATGGCTCTAGTCCACATTGATGGTGTTTTTCCTAAGTGTAGCAGTGGTTCCTGTTCTATTTAGTTACTTCAGTTCTATTTAGCTACCAATAGTTAGATTACCTTTTTTTTCCCTCAATAGTATTTTACTAGTCCAAATACATGTAAAGATCATTTTCAACATTTGTTTTTGTACGATTTTATGTTCCAAATTTTTCTCCCTTTCTGTCTCCCTCCATTACTTTACCCCTCCCCAAGACAGTAAGCATAGATTAGCTTTTACAAAATAATTTTTGTTGTTCACTCATTTCCAACTCTTTTTGACCCATTTGGAGTTCTCTTGGCAAAGATATTGAAGTGCTTTGCCATTTCCTTCTCCAGCTCATTTTACAGATGAGGAATTGAGGCAAATAGGATAAAGTGACTTACCCAGGGTCACCCAGATAGTAAGTTTTTGAGGCTGAATTTGAATTCTAAAAGAATCTTCCTGACACAAGGCCTAGTGTTCTACCAACTATACCACTTAGATATCCCTAATCAACTTGTCCTTAAGCCTAATATTGCTAATCACCTTAATCATACCATGACTGGATCAGGAGAAACTCAGGTTTGAATGCTAGTTCTGAAATGTTACTAGCTGTGTAACTCTGGACTGGTTATTTAACCTATACTTCACCATGCCCTATATGCAATATCAGCATTGCCATGGAGATGCTGGATATCCAAAGAGATCCAAAAATTAGTGATGCTTTGGAACTGAAAATTCTGAAAGGACATTGTGAAGATTTCTGAGAGAAACAAATCAGAAACAGAGGAGATGTGAGGCTGGGTTTCATAGCTACTCCATATCCCATCTTGAGACAATGAAATCCCAACTTTTTTGTATTGAAAGGATGTCCCAATTGGTTTGCTTTCCCCTTTTTAAGATACTGTGAAACTAATGTATTTTTGTGGAGTTGTAAACTAATCTAGCCATTCTGGAAAGCAATTTGGAACTATATCCAAAAGTCTATAAAACTGCATATGTACTTATTGAAGTAGTATGGTGACAAAAAATTGGAAATTGAGGGGATGCTCATTAATTGTGGAAAGGCAAGAAAAGTTGTGGTATATGATTACAATAGTATTGTGCTATAAGAAATGATGAGGAGGAGGATTTCAGAAAAACCTGGAAAGACTTATATGAACTACAGAGTGAAGAAAAGGAATCAGAAAAACATTACAGCAATACAATGACAATCCAATCCAAGACAATACCTAAAGACTTATAATGAAAATGCTATCCAACTTCAGAGAAAGAACTGATGGAGTTTGAATACAGACCGGAGCATACTATTTTTCACTTTCTTTCCTTCCTTTTCTTTCTTTCTCTTTCCTTCCTTTCTTTCTTTCATTCTCTCTCCCTCTCATTTTCTCTGTCTGTAGCTCTCTGTGCCTCTCTCTTTCTTTCTCTTTCTCTCTAAGTTTTCTTCCACAAAATGACTAATATTACATGATTCCACAAGTTTGACCTATATCAAATGGTATACTGACTCAGGTAAGGAGCGGGGAAAAGAAGGAAGGGTACCATTTGGAACTGAAAGCTTTTTTAAAAAATATGTTCAAAATTGCTTTTACATGTAATGGGGGGGCATAGTAGATAGATAGAGAGATATAGATATAGATATAGATATAGATTTGTATGTACATACATTAAGATACTGTAATAAGTGGATGCCACCACTGCAGCCAAAAAGGATGCTTGCTACATCAGTATGGACAAAGGAGACAATTTCCTTCTTCCCTGTTTCTGAGTTGGAGAAGGAAATAACTCTAACAGAGCAGCTCCTCAGTTTTGAAAAGTAATCTAAAAGCAAGAAAAGCCAATTCCTGCCACATCCAGCAACACTTACCTCTTGCTGCCATCTATCCAATAAATCCTCTTTTGCTCTCAGATCTTTTATTACTACTATTTATTCTCCTTTGTATAGAGAAAAGTTAGCCACTAATCCTGGCTTCAGTATTACTTCAACTCAGATAGAGATTTAAGGAAATGTAGGGACTGGATAGAAAGCTGGAGACATTTTTATAGTGGCAAGAAACTGGAAACTGAGTGGATGCCCATCAGTTGGAGAATGGCTGAAAAGGTTATGGTATATGAATGGTATGGAATATTATTGTTCTATAAGAAACTCTCAACAGGATGGTTTCAGAGAGGTCTAGAGAGACTTACATGAACTGATGCTGTGCGAAGTGAGTAGAATCAGGAGAACATTGTACACAGAAACAGCAAAATGGTCAATTCTGATGAACATGGTTCTTTTTAACATCAAGATGATTCAGATCATTTCCAATGGTCTTGTGATGAAGAGAGCCATCTGCACCCAGAGAGAGGATTGTGGAAACTGACCATGGATTACAACATAGTATTTTCATTTTTTTGTTGTTTGCTTGCATTTTGTTTTTTCTCATTTTTTCCTTTTTTCTATGATTTTCTTTGTGCAGCATAATTGTGGAAATATGTATAGAAGAAATGCACATGTTTAACATATATTGGATTACTTGTCATGTAGGGCAAGAGGTGGGGGAAGGGAAGGAAAAAATGTGAAATGCAAGGTTTTGCAAGAGTGAATGTTGAAAATTATTTATGCATATGTTTTGAAAATAAAAAGCTCTAATAACTAGAAAAAAAGAAAGCTGGAGACAAAGACACAGTTCACTTTAGCAGGAGGAATAAAGAAATCAATCACTCTCTAGGAAACAAAAGAAATAAGGATTTACTAAGTGTGTCAGGCACTGCTCTTCATGTTTTACAATTATTATGCCATTTGATCCTTTCAACAATTAAGTGCTATTATTATCTTCATTTTACACTTGAGGAAATTGAGGCATAAAGAGGTTAAGTGATTTATCCAGTGTCCACTGGTCTAATGAGTGTCCATTAGTCAGCTAGAAGTGTCTATTACTTGGGTAGCATGCAGTGGTTAGATATGAACTCAAGTCTTCCTGATTTCAAGTCCAGAGCTCTATCCACTATATCACCTAGCTGCCTTAGGGAGCCATAAACTCTTTTGAGGCAATTTTCCATTTTACGCCTGAGCCAATTCAAGTTGATAAGCAAGAAAGATTTTAAGCAAAGAAAGATGAATAACTTAAAGTGAATCAAAAGCCCTCAGATATATTGAAATAAACTTTAAAGCCAAGGACCTAAGAAAAAAGTTCATGTGTACACATGGGACCCACCCTGATAATGGTTTTCCTGTCCCCTGCCATTATTGCAGGCATTAATTTAGTACATGAGGGAACTACCTATAACTATTTACATGTAGGTAAGGATTATGAGAGGGTTTCTTTTGCCCATTATCATCATTATTATAAGGATAACAAACCCAAAACAAGAATATACTCCAGGTCATTCCCTGGGACACTGGACTCCAACTTAAAGTGGTGACTATCAATATTTTCCCCACCAATTTTACTTCTGAAAGGGGCATATTTAATGGACAATCAGTGCCCTTGTTTGCAAGACATTGTGTCTCTGCCTGCTGAATCCACTGCTTGGGATGCATAAAGAAGGTGACTCTTCAAGGATCTTCGCTGTCGTGGTTACTGGCATATTATGGACTCCATTTGCTGGATCTGTGGTGGCTTATCCAACATTAAAAAACTGACATACTCATAATTTGGTCTGTCACCTCATATACCCTTACCCAAGAGCAGGGGGAAAAACACATAACAAAAACAGAAGAAACAAGAGACTCCATAGGTTCACAGCTACATAGAGCATGTTCAAGGAGATCTC
Organism: Sarcophilus harrisii; assembly: GCF_902635505.1. Taxonomy (NCBI): domain Eukaryota; kingdom Metazoa; phylum Chordata; class Mammalia; order Dasyuromorphia; family Dasyuridae; genus Sarcophilus; species Sarcophilus harrisii. The sequence continues at coordinate 280,988,942 of NC_045429.1, forward strand.
ATTCCCTTCAAGAATGTGTCTTGCCCATGTATACATATATTGTATTTAACATATACTTTAACATATTTAACATGTATTGCTCTACCTGCCATCTGGGGGAGAGGGTGGGGAGAAGGAGGAGAAAAATTTGGAACAAAAGGTTTTGCAGTTGTCAATGCTGAAAAATTACCCATGCATATATCTTGTAAATAAAAAGCTATATATAAAAAAGAATGTGTCTTGCCTCCTTCACAACCAAGGAAGAACAGAATTTCATATTTTGAGTCTTTTATAGGCACATCCAGTTTTAGCTCAGTAGTAAAAAAAACTTTCATCACAATGCAGGAAGTTAACAGAAAATAAAGAATACTGTTTAAAGCAGACAAGAAAGGGGACCATCTATCTAAATGCAGGCTCACCAAGCTTCTGCATCAGTTATTACCAGGCAGAGCATATTGATCATAATCTAAGACCTGGACCCTCACTGGATAGTATAATAATAAATAATAATGAGATAATCATGATATAGTAGAGAGAGAGAGTCATACTCAATTGGTCTTTCATTGGGAAGAAGGAAGAAGAAGAAGAGGAGGAAGAGGGAGAGGAGGAGAGGAAAGGGAAAAGAGGAGAGGAAAAGGAAGAGGAGGAAAAGAAGAAAAAATGATAATGATGATGATGTTGATGTTGATGATGATATAGCATGGTGTAGTGGATGTAATGGTGCAATCAGCCTCGGAATTGAGCTGGGAGCTCAAGTTCTATCTCAAACACATACTCAATAGGGAGCCACTGAAGTTTATAGAATGAAGAAGTCATATGGTGGCATCTGCATAGAAGACAAATAGCAGTAATGGATAGGATGCATTAGAATGGAGAGAAAAATGAAACAGAGAAACCAATTAGGAAGCTATTGCATTAATGTAGGTAAAAGAAGATGAGGGCCTTAACTAAAGTAGAAGGAATTAGAAGAGATATTTCAAAGGTAGGTAAGCCATGATTTGGCACGCATGATTTTGGCATGTATATGTAACATTAGGAAGAGTGAGAGGTTGAGGATAATGCCATGTTTACAAAACTGGGAGACTGGAAAAATAGTAGTAACCAGTAGTAATGAAGAAGTTTGGAAAAGAGGGGGTTTGGGGAGAAAGAGATTCAATCTTAGACATGCTGAGTTTAAGCTGTCTCCAGGATATTCACTTTGAAATGTCTAATAGACAATTGTGACACAAAACTGAAGTACAGGGGAGAAAATGGAACTGGATATAGAGATCTGTGAGTCATTAGCATAGAGAAAATCATTAAACCCATAGGAGCAGGCAGGGTTAGGAAGAGACTATAGAGGGAGAAAGGCTCAGAATAAAACCTTGGGAAACCCTACAATTAGGGGACAGAATATGGAAGCTGAGCCAGCAAAAAAGACTGAGAAGGAGCAGTCAGACAAATAGAAGAAGAACTTGAAGACAGCAGTGTAATTTTCCAAGCACATGCCAGTCTGTTTTGCACAGGGGGGAGAGAGACAGACAGACAGACGGCCAAACAGAGAGACAGAGACACAGAAAGAGATAGAGATACAGAAAGACAGATAAAGACTAAGAGACAGGGAGCCAAGATGGCAAAGAAGGCACACATGACTTTCTAAGCTCCTCTCATACCCTCATGACCAATTATTAAACTCAGCCTCAAAAATAGCATTTGACTGGTAAAGTTCACAAAGATTAGAAGTACAACTCACCAGCCAAAGAAAATCTGGAAGATCACCGGGAAAGGTTTGTCCTGAGTGCCGTAGCAGATCAGCACAAGCAGGGATAGAACCAAAGGCTATGGTCCGGAGCAGACCAGGGGCGGGGATGGCCTCTGTGGTTAGAAAAGTTATAGAAACGACTCTGCCATAGGCTGACTGCTCTGCCTTGATTACAAAACAGTAAACTGGCAGAGAAATTAAAGCCAACGGTAGAGCATACTTTTTAAAATGTCAGAACCACCCAAAACCAGAAGTGACACAGCACAGACCACAGCACAGCCTGTGCAGCCACATTCTGTAGCATGAGCCAGGGCAGTCACAAATCTGCATGGCAGGGGAGCGCAGCCCGGGGCAGTCTCTATTCTGCACAGTGAGGGGCTTGGCCTGGGACAATAGAACTTCCGCAGCTCGACTGTGCTTCCCTGGGCAGAGACACTTCTGGTCTGTGCTCTTGGCTGGACAACAGCTAACACCCACAGCCCCACAGTGGGCTTTGGCCTGGGGTAGTAACACTTTCACTTCTCAGCCTCTAGCCCCAGGGCAGTCTCTAATCCCGCACAGTGGGGTTCTTCACTGGGCACTTCCTCAACTCAGCCCTGTGCTACCTAGTCTGAGTCACTTCCAGTGGGGAACTTTTTCCCAGAGTACTCCCATACTTCACTGCTCTTTGCAACCCATTTGCAGGCAGCTATTGTCCATACATCTATCCCTCTTATGCAGAAGAAGCTGGTAACCTCCTTGCCCTGAAGGCAGACCCTACAGGCTTAAAAAAAAATCAAAAGGATGATCAAAAGTTTCTATACAGAAAGAGAGCAGATTTTCAACCCTGAAGAGACTAATAGCAATAACTAATGTCTCCAGACAAAACTGCAAAGAGGGATGTAACCTGGTTCCCATCACACAAATCTCTCCTAGAAGAGACTATTAAAAATCTTAAAAGAGAGCTAGAAGAAAAATGGGGAAAGGAAAGAGAAGCTATGCAAGAGAGTAACAACTTCGTGAAATGTGAATAGGAAAAGATAAAGAACTCCCAGGAAGTGCAGGGAAACAGAATTTGTGAACTGGAAAAGGTAAAGAAATCCCAGGAAAGTAGGATTTGTGAATTGGAAAAAGAAAATAACTTACTAAAAAAAAAAAAAAAAAAAAATAGTGAAATGGGAAAAAATTCCATAGAGCAAAACAACTCATTTAAAAACTCAATTGGACATATACAAAAAAAAGTTTAAAAAGCTAATGAAGAACATAACTCATTAAAAATCAGAGCTGAACAAATAGAAATGAATGATTCATTGAGACATCAAGAATCAGTCAAGCAAGACCAAAAAAATGAAAAATTAGGAAAAAACATTAAGTATCTACTTGGAAAAATGACAGACCTGGAAAATAGATCTAGGAGAGAGAATCTGAGGATTATTGAACTTCCCAAAAATTATGATGAAAAAAAGAGCCTAGATACTATTTTACAGAAATTATCAAAGAGAACTGCCCAGATGTAATAGAATCAGAAAGTAAAATAGGCATTGAAAGAATTCATCGAACACCTTCTGAAAAAGACCCTAAAATAAAAATTCCAAGGAATATTATGGCCAAATTTCAGAACTATCAGACTAAGGAAAAAATATTACAAACAGCCAGGAAAAAACAATTCAAATACTGAGGTGCCACAATAAGGATCACCCAAGATCTGAATGCCTCCACATTAAAGGATCAAAGGGCCTGGAATCTGATATTCCAAAAGGCAAAAGAACTTGGAATGCAGCCAAGAATAAACTACCCAGCTAAGCTGAGCATTTTCTTCTATGGAAGAAGATGGACATTTAATGGAACATATGAATTCCATTTGTTTCTAAGGAAAAAAACAGATCTAAACAAAAAATTTGATCTCCAACCATAGGACTCAAGAGAAGCAGAAAAAAGTAAAAGGAACTCTTGAGAACTGTATTTCTGTTGTGGATATACATAAAGACCATACATATAATTCAATTTTACTGATATAACATAAAAAAAGGAAGTAGAAATGGAAAGGGGATAGTGTCAGAAAAAGGGAAAAGGGGAAATAAAAAGAGGGAAACTACATCCCACAAAAAGGCAAAGGAACTTAGAGGGGGGGAGGAACATTGTGTGAATCTTACTCTCATCAGAGTTGGCTCAAATTGAAAATAATTGACATATTTGTTTTACAGATTTCACCTCATTAAAAAGTAGGAGAGGAAAAGGGAAAAGGAAAAGAGTAATAAGGGAAAGGTATAAGAAAGAGAAAGGGATTCAAAGGGAGGAGGGAGGGATCCTAAAGAGGGAGAGCTATGTGACGCAAGTAGGACCCATAAGTTTAATACTGGGAAAGGGGGTAAGGGGGGGCAAGAAAAAGAAAAGCATAATAAAATGGATAATAAGATGGTAGGAAATACAGAATTAGTCATTTTAACCATAAATGTGAATGAGATGAACTTTCCCATAAAGTGGAGGCAGATAGCAGACTGGATCAAAAGTCAGAAACACATTTAAAGCAGGGAGATACATACAGAGTAAAGGTAAAAGGCTGGAGCAGAATCTATTATGCTTCAGGTGAAGTAAAAAAAGCAGGGGTAGCCATCCTTATCTCAGATTAAGCAAAAGCAAAAACTGATGTAATCAAAAAAGATAAGGAAGGAAACTATATCTTGCCAAAGGGTAGCATAGACAATGAAGCAATATCAGTACTAAACATATATGCACCAAGTAGTATAGCATCTAACTTCCTAAAGGAGAAATTAAGAGTGTTGCAAGAAGAAATAGACAGCAAAACTATAATAGTGGGAGATCTCAACCTTGCACTCTCAGAATTAGATAAATCAAACCACAAAACAAATAAGAAAGAAATTAAAGAGGTAAACAGAATATTAGAAAAATTAGGTATGATAGATCTTTGGAGAAAACTGAATGGTGACAGAAAGGAGTATACTTTCTTCTCAGCAGTTCATGGAACCTATACAAAAACTGACCATGTATTAGGACATAAAGACCTCAAAATTAAATGCAGGAAGGCAGAAATAGTAAATGCTTTCTTTTCAGATCACTATGCAATAAAAACTCCATTCAACAAAAAATTAGGGATAAATAGACCAAAAAGTAATAGGAAACTAAATAATCTCATCTTAAAGAATGATTGGGTGAAACAGCAAATTACAGACACAATTAATAATTTCACTCAAGATAATGACAACAGTGAGACATCATACCAAAATCTGAGGGATGCACCCATAGCGTATGTAATAAGGGGAAAATTTATATCTTTAGAGGCTTACTTGAATAAAACAGAGAAAGAGAAGATTAATGAATTGGGCTTACAACTTAAAAATTTAGAAAAATCCCAAATTAAAAAAAAACCCAATCAAATACTAAACTCGAAATTCTAAAATTAAAAGGAGAAATTAATAATATTGAAAGTAAAAAAAAAAACTATTGAATTAATAAATAAAACTAAGAGTTGGTTTTATAAAAACACCAATAAAAGAAATAAACCTTTGGTAAATCTGATTAGAAAAAGGAAAGAGGAAAATCAAATTGTTAGTCTTAAAAATGAAAAGGGAGAACTTTCCACCAATGAAGAGGAAATTAAAGCAATAATAAGGAGTTACTTTGCCCAACTTTATGCCACTAAATTTGATAACCTAAGTGAAATAGATGACTACCTCCAAAAATGTAGGCTTCCCAGATTAACAGAGGAAGAAGTAAATTGCTTAAATAGTCCCATTTCAGAAAAAGAAATAGAACTAGCTACTAATCAACTCCCTAAGAAAAAAATCCCCAGGACCAGATGGATTTACATGTGAATTCTACCAAACCTTTAAAGAATAATTAGCCCCAATGCTATATAAACTATTTGAAAAAATAGGGAATGAAAGAGTCCTACCAAATTCCTTTTATGACACAGACATGGTACTGATACCTAAACCAGGTAGGTTGAAAACAGAGAAAGAAAATTACAGACCAATCTCCCTAATGAATATTGATGATAAAATCTTAAATAAGGTATTAGCAAAAAGACTACAGAAAATCATCCCCAGGATAATACACCATGATCAAGTAGGATTTATACCAGGAATGCAAGGCTGGTTCAATATTAGGAAAACTATTAGTATAATTGACCATATTAATAACCAAATTAACAAAAACCATATGATCATCTCAATAAATGCAGAAAAAAGCATTTGATAAAATCTAATATCCATTCCTATTAAAAAATACTTGAGAGAATAGGAATAAATGGACTTTTCCTTAAAATAACCAGAAGCATCTATTTAAAAGCATCAGTAAGCATCATCTGTAATGGGGATAAACTGGAACCATTCCCAATAAGATCAGGAACAAGGTTGCCCACTATCACCATTACTATTCAATTATTGTATTAGAATGCTAGCTTTAGCAATAAGAGTTGAGAAAGAGATTAAAGGAATTAGAGTAGGTAATGAGGAAACCAAATTATCACTCTTTGCTGATGATATGATGGTATACTTAGAGAACCCCAGAGATTCTACTAAAAAACTATTAGAAATAATCCACACCTTTAGCAGAGTTGCAGGATACAAAATAAACCCACATAAGTCATCAGCATTCTTATATATCACTAATAAAATTCAACAGTTAGCGTTACAAAGAGAAATTCCATTTGAAGTAACTACTGATAGTATAAAATATTTAGGAATCTATCTGTCAAGGGAAAATCAGAAACTATATGAGCAAAACTACAAAACACTTTCCACACAAATAAAGTCAACTCTAACCAATTGGGAAAATATTAAATGCTCTTGGATAAGGCAAGCAAATATCATAAAGATGACAATACTACCTAAATGAATCTATTTATTTAGCTCTATACCAATGAGACTCCCAAAAAACTATTTTAATGACCTAGAAAAAATAACAGAATTCATATAGAAAAGCAAAGTCAAGAATTTCAAGGGAATTAATGAAAAAAAAAAAATCAAATGTAGGTGGCCTAGCTGTACCAGATCTAAAATTATATTATAAAGCAGCAGTTACCATTTGGTATTGGCTAAGAAATAGACTAGTTGATCAGTGGAATAGGTTAGGTTCAAAGGACAAAATAGTCAATAACTTTAATAATCTAGTGTTTGACAAACCCAAAGATCCCAGCTTTTGGGATAAGAACTCACTGTTTGACAAAAATTGCTGGAAAAATTAGAAATTAGTATGGCAGAAACTAGGCACTGACCCCCACTTAACACCGTACAGCAAGATAAGGTCAAAATGGATTCATGACCTAGGCATAACGAATAAGATTATAAATAAATTAGAAGAACATAGGATAGTTTACCTCTCAGACCTGTGGAAGAGGAAAGAATTTATGACCAAAGAAGAACTAGAGATCATTATTGATCACAAAATAGAAAATTTTGATTATATCAAATTGAAAAGTTTTTGTACAAACAAAACTAATGCAGACAAGATTAGAAAGGAAGCAATAAACTGGGAAAACATTTTTATAGTCAAAGGTTCTGATAAAGGCCTCATTTCCAAAATATATAGAGAACTGACTCTAATTTATAAGAAATTAAATCATACTTGGTAAATCCTTGGGTTTTAGCAAAAAATAAAATAAACAAGAAAAAACAAAAAAACAAACAAACAAAAAGAAATCAAACCATTCTCCAATTGATATGGTCAAAGGATATGAACAGACAATTCTCAGACAAAGAAATTGAAACTATTTCCAGCCATATGAAAAGATGCTCCAAGTCATTATTAATCAGAAAAATGCAAATTAAGACAACTCTGAGATAACACTACACACCTGTCAGATTGGCTAGAATGACAGGGAATGATAATGCAGAATGTTAGAGGGAATGTGGGGAAAATGGGACACTGATATATTGTTGGTGGAATTGTGAATACATCTAGCCATTCTGGAGAGCAATTTCTCAAAAAGTTATCAAACTGTGCATACCTTTTGATCCAGCAATGTTACTATTGGGCTTATATCCCAAAGAGATTTTAAAGAAGGGAAAGGGACCTATATGTGCAAGAATGTTTGTGGCAGCCCTTTTTGTAGTGGCCAGAAACTAGAAATTGAGCAAATGCCCATCAATTGGAGAATGGCTAAATAAATTGTGGCACATGAATATTATGGAATATTATTGTTCTATAAGAAATGACCAGCAGGATGATTTCAGAAAGGCCTGGAAAGACTTACATGAACTCATGCTGAATGAAATGAGCAGGACCAGGAGATCATTATATACTTCAGCAACAATACTATATGATTATCAATTCTGATGGACGTGGCCCTCTTCAACAATGAGATGAATCAATAGAACAGTAATGAACTGAACCAGCTACACCCAGTGAAAAAACTCCGGGAGATGACTATGAACCACTACATAGAATTCCCAATCCCTCTAATTTTGTTGACTTGTACTTTTGATTTCCTTCACAGGCTGATTGTACACTATTTCAAAGTCCGAGTCTTTTTGTACAACAAAATAACTGTTTGGACATGTATACATATATTGTATTTAATTTATACTTCAACATATTTAACAGGTATTGGTCAATCTGCTATCTGGGGGAAGGGATGGAGGGAAGGAGGGGAAAAGTTGGAACAAAAGGTCTTGCAATTGTCAATGCTGAGAAATTATCCATGCATATATCTTGTAAATAAAAAGCTATAATTAAAAAAAAAAAAAAACTAAGAGACAGCTAAAGACCTCAGTCTCTGTCTCAGACAGACAGAGAGAAAAAAGGAAAAGGAACAATAGGAGAAAGAGGAAAAAAAAGGAGGAGGAAAAAGAAAAGAGAGAAGGCATTTCCTCACCTTTCATTGCCTCACTTCATCTCTTAACCTCTCAGCTGAAATTCCCTGTACCAATGAAATTACAGGTCTTGACAAAACAGAAAAACAACCCTTTTCCCCCTTTTAAAAAATTATAGATTTAGGGCAAGGAGGGTCTCAAAGACCAAACCCTTCATTTTGAAGAGGTTCAGGGTTTCTGGCAGTCAGGGAGTCAAATGAAGAGGTTTGGAGTTATGTCCCCCTAGGATTCAGTGCAGGCAGGGAGTTGTGGGAACCCCTTTGGTCAGTGCAGAGGTCCTTTGTAAAGGAATTTACAAACCCAAAAAGCTAGACTTGCAAAAAGAAGTTTATTATTGGCATTGGGAAGTCAACCTTTGCTAGAAAGACTGAATTCCTTGGTGGTAAGGTCCTAACAGAGGGATATAAAGGGCTAGTGGAGGAGTCCTGGCAGAGAGAGTTTCTAGCAGAGAAATCCTGTAGCAGAAAAAGTGATTAAGGTCTTGTTAGGGAAATAGAGAGATAAAGATAAAGAGGGAGTAGCCTTGAAAGAGAATATCATTTCTGCGGGCAGAGGGTTGCAGCTTATCAAGGGGAGAGAGAGTTTCCTTGGCATGGCATATTAGGTCTCTGCAAGGAGTGAGCTCCAAGTTGACTCTTTTTAAGATTGAAGCCTAAACTAGAAGTTGGGGGCAGCTCTTGATGGGGGCTGGGTGCTGTTTGAGCTGGAATCAGAACAGAAAATCTTGGAACTGAATGAGTGTCTCTGGGAATTATCTCCAATTCAATGGTTGAGTCTAGACTCAACTAGTCCCACCCAGATAACAGAATCACTTTATCTTGATTCCCTGGGGTGGGTCTGTCAGGGGAGAGCTTAGCATTCCCCACCAAAGTCAGAGAAAGAGAAAGCTTTTCAGGACTCCCCTCGTCAATTTTACAGATAAAAAAACTGAATCCCAAAAAAGTTAAATATTTATTTAGCCCAAAAACACAAGAATAATAAGTATCAGAAAAAGACTTGATCCTCCCCTTGCTCTTCTTACAGAGCTCTTTGCTGCTGTAATATTTCTGTTACAATATAACAATAATAATATTTCAAATTTATACACAATTTTATTTCCCTAGACCTTTCCTCCTTCCATATCTTCCGTCACTTAAGAGCTCTGTCAAGCAAAGATATACCTATCTTTTTACATTTTTACAGCTAGTATTTACAGCTAGAATTGACATATTTCCTCTCCGTCTTCCCCTGACCATCTATAACTTAGTGAACATTTCTTAGGGAACTGTCTGAGCTTCAAAGAATATAAGTGTCCTGCCTGTGGTCAAACAGCTAGTCAATAACAAAATAGGGGGTTGAATTTACTCTATCCACTGCAAAGACAAATGAAATTAGAAGACCACTGTCTTTGAGAAGCTTCCATTTTGCTTCCTACTTATTACAATTAAGACTAACACACAAGAACAAATAGTAAAGAGGAAGGTTTGACACAAGCAACCAATCAACAAGTATTTGCTAATTATTGATTACTAAGCAGCCTATTCTATGCCAACCATTATCAAAGGTTTCACACTCTATTGGAGGAGACAATATATCCATATCGTAGAAGTTAGTTGAGGCCAGCTGGTACTGGCTTAAGAGATCCAATTGTTAAATTTACAATGTGAGCATTTATACTTTGGAAATCAGCAAATACTACAAATCAGGACTTGATTTATTTATTGTTCTATTGATTGTCTAGTCTTAAGAAAGTGAATGAAGATTAAACTTAAAAGTGAGCTCTGTGCACATTTTTGAGGGGAAGTGATTTTTCCCTTCAAAATGTACACTGCTAATTAAGACAACTCTGAGATACCACTACACACCTGTCAGACTGGCTAGAATGACAGGAAAAGATAATGTGGAATGTTGGAGGGGATGTGGGAAAACAGGGACACTAATACATTGTTGGTGGAATTGTGAATACATCCAACCATTCTGGAGAGCAATTTGGAACTATGCTCAAAAAGTTATCAAACTGTGCATACCTTTTGATCCAGCAGGGTTTCTACTGGGCTTATATCCCAAAGAGATCATAAAGAAGGGAAAGGGACCTGTATGTGCACGAATGTTTGTGGCAGCCCTCTTTGTAGTGGCCAGAAACTGGAAACTGAGCAAATGCCCATCAATTGGAGAATGGCTAAATAAATTGTGGTATATGAATATTATGGAATATTATTGTTCTATAAGAAATGACCAACATGATGATTTCAAAAAGACCTGGAGAAACTTACATGAACTGATGCTGAGTGAAACGAGCAGGGCCAGGAGATCATTTATATACTTCAACAACAATACTATATGATGATCAATTCTAATGGACCTGGCCATCCTCAGCAATGAGATGAACCAAATCATTTCCAATGGAGCAGTAATGAACTGAATCAGCTATGACCAGCAAAAGAACTCTGGGAGATGACTAAAAACCATTACATTGAATTCCCAATCCTTATATTTTTGCCACCTGCATTTTTTGATTTCCTTCACAGGCTAAATGTATATCATTTCAGAGTCCGATTCTTTTTGTACAGCAAAATAATGGTTTGGTCATTTATACTTATTGTGTATCTAATTTATATTTTAATATATTTAACATCTACTGGTCATCCTGCCATCTGGGGGAGGGGGTCCCTTCCCTTCTGAAGGAAGGGAAAAATTGGAACAAGAGGTTTGGCAATTGTCAATGCTGTAAAAGTTACCCATACATATAACCTGTAAATAAAAGGCTATTAAAAATAATTTAAAAAAATGTACATTGCTGCACAGAAGTGTATGAAAAGTATATTCAAAATAAATATAAAGTAACTTGGGGGATCGAACTCTAGCATCTATCTGGGGGATCAGAAAAGGCTTCCTGTAGAAAGTAACAGGAAGAGGAAGAAAAAAAAATTGAAAGACAAGGTTTTGCAAAGGTGAGTGTTGAAAACTATTTTTGCATGTATTTGGGAAAATAAAATACTATTAAAATATTTTTTAAACTATGACAGAAGCTAAACCTTGAAAAAAATTAAGAATTCTGAGAGGTAGAGGTAAAGGCAGAGCATTCTAGAAATGGGGGATAGACGGTATAAAAGCATAAAGATATGAGATCAAGTCTTATATCTTCAACAGCAAGAACCCAGTTTGGTTGGACCACAGCATGAAGGAAGAAGGATAATGTGTAACAAGGCTGGAAAGTAGTAGGGGTTTAAAATCTGAACAAAGGAATTTATATTCGATCCTGAAGCAATGAGGAAATATTGGGATTTATTAGGCTAGGGAGTGACATAATCAGAGCTGAACTTCAGGAAATTCACTTGAGCAAGTGTGTGGAGGATGAATTGGAAAGGGGAGAGACTTGAGGCAGAGAGGACAATTACAATGGACAATGGACAATGAGAACCTAAATCAGGATAGTTTAGTGGCTTTGTGAGTAGAATGAAGGATATGTTAGAGAGTAAGGAGTTGAGGATGACACCAAACTTGTGAATTGAGTAGAAGATTGGTGACTTCAGGGAAGTGATTCTTGGGGGGAAGATAATAAATTCTGTTTTGTACACATTGAGTTTGACATGGAATGTTGGAGTCATGCTTTTGAAATGTGTACAAACAGAAGTTTAACTAGGAATTCTGGCACCTGGAGCAAAAATTCAACTAAGGGGGCACTTCCATGCCACAATGAGCCATGAGTTAACATTTCATCTGTAATGGATCAGGGACAGACAATGAAAAACAGAGTTCAGAGGGAATATATAACTTAATCAAGTTAATTAAATTTAGTCTTGAAGCAGCAAGGTGGCTCAGTAGATAGAAAGCCAATCCTGGAGTCAGGACCTGAGTTCAAATCCTGTGTCAGATACTCACCTAACCCCAATTGCCTCAAAAAAAAAAAAAAAAAAAAAAAAAAAGTACTCAAACCTGAAGGACAATGTACCTCTGCTTCTCAAAGAAAGTGTTTTCTGATGATTTTTGCAAGAGAAGTTGACTTACATTCTCTAATGTCTATATTTTTACACTGACTGTCCTCCATACCTGGAATGCTCTTTAACTCCTTACCTATAGTTTTTTTTTCCTTGGCTTCTGGAAAGATTCAGCTCAAATATAACCTTCTACAGGAAGCCTTTCCTGGATCTCCCCAGCTTCTATTGCCTCCTCTGAGTTTTTCAGTCTACTCTGTAGAATATATATATAAAACCAGTTATTTACATGTGGTCTGCCCCTTAGACTCTGAGCAGGGTCCTATCTTTGCCTTTCTTTGTATTTCCAGCACTTAGTACAATACCTAGCACAGAGTTATCACTTAGTAAATCTTTGGTAGCTGGCCATTGATACCATTCAGCAAGGAAGATGGCAGGTGCAAAAATAAAGGCAACCTGTAATGTCACTTTCAGATCTAAATCTATTATCCTATGAACTAAAGATTAGAATAGGGACAGAGATCTGCATTCTATAGATGGCATGGTGCATAAAGTGTTGTAGTCAGAAAGATCTGAGTTCAAGTTCTGTTTCCTCATTTGTAATTGTCGTTGTAGTTTATTGATGCACCTTAGAGACTAATTTGAGTCATTATTTGAGATATGAAGAAAATAAGATCAAGCATGGTAACTTGGGACCTATATTACAAAAAATATTTATAGCAGCTCTCTTCTCAAGACAAAAAAAAATGGAAACTGAGCGGTGTCCATTAATTGGGGAATGGCTGAATAAATTGTGGTATGTGTTTGTGATGGAATATTATTGTTCTATGGGAAATGATGACCAGGATGCTCCCAGAAAAACCTAGAAAGTCCTCCATGAACTCAAGTAAAGTAAAATGTAATGTGTACAAAGTAATAGTAATGTTCTGGGATGATCAACTGTGAATGACTTTGCTGTTCTCAGAAATATAATGATCCATGACTACTCTGAAGGACTTAGATGAAAAATCCTATTCACACCCAGAAAAAGAAATGATTACGTCTAAAGTATATTCCCTCTCTCTTTATTTTTCTTGAGGGTTTTGTGTGTGTGTGTGTTTCTTTTTTTAGGGAAAGAGATCTATTTTTTTTTTCACAACATGACTTTTTAATGGAAATATTTTGCATAAACTTCACCTGTGCTTTTTTAATGGAGTGGGAATGGGAATAAAGGAGAGAATCTGGAACTCAAAATTTTAAAAAAACAAATATAAAAATGTTTTAAATGTAACTGGAATAAAAATATTTTTTAAAATTAATTTTAAAAATAATTTTTTTAAAAAAAGGTAACGTTTATAGAATCAGGTTCAGAATTCCTGAATTCTACATTTGGATCTGTAGTTCTCTGTTTCCATGGAAGGCACCTATCACACATTGCCTTGTCCACTGAGATGGATATTATTATTCCTCTTTTACAGATGAGGAAACTGAGACTGAGAGGTTTAAGTGTCACACAGGTGAATTAAGGAATTCAGCATATGTCTGAGTCAGAATTTAAATTATGAACTCAAGTCTTTCTGAGTCCAATACTTTATCCACTATGCCACTTAAGAAAGGGCTACTCTCTGGCTCCATCCTGATTCTCAAATGATGGAATTATAGATTCAGGGCAGGAAGAGACCTTATAGGCATCTACTAAGTCTCCTCTCTTCACAACTGAGAAACTGTGGCCTGTTTGTAGTGGCTAGAAGCTGGAAAATGAATGGATGCCCATCAATTGGAGAATGGTTAAGTAAATTGTGGTATATGAATGTTATGGAATATTATTGTTCTGTAAGAAATGACCAGCAGGACGAATACAGAGAGGATTGGCAAGACTTACATGAACTGATGCTAAGTGAAATGAGCAGAACCAGGAGATCATTATACACTTCAACAACTATACTGTATGAGGATGTATTCTGATGGAAGTGGATTTCTTCGACAAAGAGAAGATCTAACTTAGTTTCAATTGATCAAGGATGGACAGAAGCAGCTACACCCAAAGAAAGAACACTAGGAAATGAATGTAAACTGCTTGCACTTTTGTTCTTCCCCGGTTATTTATACCTTCTAAATCCAATTCTCCCTGAGCAACAAGAGAATTGTTCGGTTCTGCACACATATATTATATCCAAGATCTACTGTAACCTATTTAACATGTATAGGACTGCTTGCCATCTGGGGGAGGGGGTGGAGGGAGGGAGGGGAAAAATCAGAATAGAAGTGAGTGCAAGGGATAATGTTGTAAAAAATTACCCTGTCATGGGTTCTGTCAATAAAAAGTTATTTAAAAAAGAAAGAAAGAAACTGTGGCCAAGAGAGGTTATTTAATTTGTCCAGGGTCACACAATAAATAACAGAAGTGGAATTTGAACCCAGGTTTCTGAAGACAAATCCAGTAGTTTTCAAGATGACTTTAGGCATTCCACTGTGAAATCCAGATTAGGCAGTATGATAGGTTGAAGCCTGGGGGAAGCAGAATGGAGGCCATGGGAGGTAGGTTGAGCAAAGGAGTGTAAAGAAATGGCACCCATTTCCATGGTGGCACTTAGGGCATATCTCTGTCCTGATTTCCATCTCCCCAAATGTTACTTCCAGTTCTTCCCTGCATCATACAATGCCTACCACTGTTCCTTTTCTTTCCCTCCCCCATCTTCCAGCACACCTTCTGCTGTCCTGAGCCCCAGAGTCACAGGGGATGAGCAGTGGGAGATTAGCCAAGTAAGCAGTAGGCTCTATACACAGCCCCGAGAAAAGGCAAAGCCGGGAAGGGGAACTGGGTCCCCAAAATGCCTCTGGAGGACAATATTCTCCGAGAAGTCTGGGCCTCCGAAAGGTCAGTGGCACCTTTTAGGACATTCACCTTCACCTTACCTGAGCTCCTGGCTCTAGGAATTCTAGAATTCTCCAATTCCTGGAGAGGGAGAAGGGGAGGAGGATTCCGACTTGGAGATGTTAAAGGGACAAGAGAGGGGCTGGAGGAAAGAGAAAGGGAGGGGTTGAACACTAACTCTTCTACTTCGATCCCAGTGAGCTGGAGGAGGAATCTGGGAGCCCAGAGCTACAGACGCGCCCCAAACAGGTAGCCAACCCCGCTAACCTTCTCCTATCCTGATGAGGTCAGATGGAAACAAGTCCGCTCTCACAACCAGCTTATACCCCATTAGTGTGTATCTCTATATGGGTCTGAGGGTGAGATTCAGAAATGGGGGGAAGGGTGTTAAGGTATTTTTCTGTGGTGGTGTTATATCTTGGGATGCTGGAAAGATTGGGGGAGTACTGGGAAGTGTCTAAGTGATAGATCTATCCAGGGCTACGGAGCAAATCAGAAGGTAGGCGATATAGAAGGAGGCATATATATATATATATATATATATATATTTCTGAGCCCTCCTCAGGGTCACTGTAAGTATGAAAAGGAAGGCATCCATTCCTTTCTTTGCACCCGCCCCTCCCCAATAATCCGTAGTTATTTCTAGCAGCAGCTAAAACCGATTAGCCTCGGTAGCTTGACCTCCTCAGGGCCCCTCCTGCCCTTACCGCTTCCTTGGTTACCCTGAAGGCAACCCCTCCCGTCTGCCAGTACCACCTCCCCACCCCACTCCTTGACCGGCCCCCCCAGCACCCCACCCTGGTCCCGCAGCGTCTCGCCGCAGGGCAGAAGCCGAGAAAGAAGCGGCCTGAAACCCAGGAGTGCCCCAGCCCCGCCGAAGCCAAACCCCGGAGAAGCGCGGCCGCAGGGCGTGGGGACGAGCGGGGGGCGTCATCGCAGGGTGAGAGGAGAGCTGACATCCAGGGCTGGGGTGCGGACTCCATGAAAAGATTAGGAGAATACCCCCTACTCTACCTCTCTATCACTGCTCCGGGGATTGAATAGTGGGGAAGTAGACGCTATGTAAAAAGGGGTGGGGGTGGGGTGGGGGGGGCGTCTGGGTCTCTGTCCCTGACCGAAATGTCTCTCCCCAGCCGGGAAGAAGGGTAGGCGGAAGGATGAGCCGCTCAGGACCCCTGCCGAACCGAACCCCTATGCCAAGTTCATCCGTGACCCGGAGCGGAAGAAACCAAGCCCCGGGGAAACTTTTCTCGTAGCCCGGGCCCCAAACGTGCCGGACGGTGAGAGATTAAACTAAATGAACCCCTGATGATGATGGAAGGAGGTAGCTGGGGACACGGAAAGAGAAAGGAAAAGTGGGGCTGAGAAATGTTAACAAATAAGGGAGAGACTGCGAGATCTCGACTTTCGAATAAAGATCGAGGAATGGTTTTTAAAAAAAAAGGGACAGAAAAACATGAGGCAGAGATATGGGAGAAACAGATAAATGGACGGGGAAAAACTAGGAGAGGAGGGGAAAGATAGAGGAGACAAAAAGAGCAAGAGACAGATAAAGAGAGAGATGGGAGAGACAGAGAGACAGGCAAATAAATAGAGATGGGGAGGGGATAGAGAGAAAAAGACAGACAGAAAAAGACTAACATACTAAGGGGGGGAGAGGGAGAGAGAAGCAAATAGAGAGATGGGAAAATGGGAGAGGAAAAGAGAGATGAAGACAGAAAGAGATGGGGGGAGAGAGAGAGAAAGAGAGAGGAGATAGAGGACTAAGGAAAGGAAGAAAAGAAAAAAAGATACAGGTAGAAGAGAGAAAGTTGTACAAAAGAAGAGAAAAAAGACTGAGACAGAGAGACAAGGAAGGAAAGCTGTATAGAGAAGAGGAAAGGAAAGAAAGATATAAAGAAAAGAAAAGACAAATAGGAAGAGAAGTATTCCAAAGAGGGAAAAAAAGAAGAGACAACAAACAGAAGAGGAGAGGAGAATCAGGCAGGCACAAAGACACAGAAAAGAGAGGAAGCCTAACATTTTAGAACTAAAAAGGATCTCAGAAATCAAGATATAAAAGATTTTGTAAGGGTGAATGTTGGAAATTATCCATGTATATATTTTGAAAATAAAAAGCTTTAATAAAAAAAACCAAAATACAGCAAAGTAATATAAGAATGTTTCCCCTAAAAAGTCCCTTCCCCTGAGACACACATAGAGTCATACAATCATACCCCTGTCTCCAACCTCCGGTTGAGCTCTGGGAATTATTAGAAAGGAAATGAGGAATATTCCCCACCTTTCTGGGCCCTTTACCCCAGTCCCTTGCCAAGTCTCAGGATCTTGGTTCTTTTCAAACTTCCTATCCCCTGACCTTTTCTAGTGGGGGCCCATCCTTTAGGATCCTGGGTCTCACTCCCCCAAGAACAAATTGGTTAGGGAAGGAACAACCCACATGATGAGGTTGTGTCCATCCCTAGAAGAGGAAGAAGAAGATGAGGAAGAAGAGGAGGAAGAAAAAAAGAAAGAGAAAGTGGCTCTTTTAAAACCTTCAAGGAAAGTCCCCAAAGGGAAAACAAATGGAGACACAAAAGGAAAAGGGAACCGCCTTCAAGGTAAGAAGGAAGAAATAATTTAAGATGAGAGAAGAATGAATGGAAGTCATTCTTAAAAATGACTGGAAGATGGAAGGAATCAAAAATAGAGAGAAATTCAGCCAAATCAACCAATCAATAAATACAGAACAAATACTGTGGGTAAATTTGTACAATGAGAGCTCTACCTCTTGAGAACTCACAAGCTACTTGGGGGAGACAAGATGTATACACATTTTAAAATGTTAGCTTAAAATAAGTAGATTATCTGGAATTTCCTATACCAGCCTGGCAAAGGCCTGATCAAAACAAAACAAAACAAACAAATAAACAAAAAAACTCACAAATAGAAGGCAGTATATAATAAATGACCAATGACTATAAAATGTTCAAAGAATAGATTTCAATCTAGAGACACAGGACCTGTATTTAAATTCTGGCTCTGTCACATGCTACCTGGGGTAATATGGGACAAGTCACAATATCACTGGCCCCCAATTTCCTCAACTATAAAGAAAAATAGTTGGACCTCTGGATGACTTCAAAGATCCCTTCCAGTTATAAATATCTGATCTTTTAGTCCTTTCCAGTAGGTGAATTTATTTAAAGTGAGATAAGAGCTAAGACTGGAAAACTGTAGCTAGGACTAAGGGGAGTGTGTTAAGTTAAATGACTCCATTCAGTCATATCTGATTCTTCATGACATCCATGGACTCATCTATGGGGTTTTCTTGGCAAAGATACTGGAGTTTTTTTTGCCATTTCCTTCTCTAGTATGTCTCCACTTTACAGATGAGGAAGTGAGGCAAATGGGGTTAAGTCACTCAACATAGGTCACACTAAGTGCCTGAAGTCACATTTAAACTCAGGTATTCCTGATTCTGGCCCAGCTGCCCCTAAGGTGAGGTAGGTAGTAAAGTGTGTTGAACTTGAAACTTAAAGGGCATGGGCTTAAATTTAAACTGGATTAAGAGTTTAGTGACTTTGGAGGAGTCATTTAAAATTTGGAGCATCAATTTCTTCTCATAGAATGCTTGTGAATAAGGTAAGCATTTTGTAAACTAAAAAAAAAAAAAAACAAAAAAAACCTAAAATATGAACTATTTAATCAAATATTTATCAAGCATTTTCCCACTTCTTCAGTGCCTAGCAATTAGTTGCTCAGAATAGATGCCTAATGAACACTATTTTAATATCCAGTACAGTGGCAAGCCTTGTAGCAATACAAGAGAGGTAGGAGGAATTTCAGAGGTAATGTACTCCTTTTGTTGATGAGGAAATTGAGACTTGAGGAGATTAAGTTGTTTGCTCAAAGTCACATAAGTAATAAGCACCAAGTTAGGATCTGAAGTTAGGTCTTCTGACTTAGATTGTTAATTGATTACCTATGACTTCATTCTATATTTCTTTGATTTCCTAGACTAAAACATTGTTTCCTTCAGTACATTCATTGTCTCTCCCGTTAGAGTGTAAACTCTTTCAAGGTTTTTGTCTCTTGTATTTGTATCCTTAGCATTGTACAGTATCGTGGTGGGCATGATTCCTAATCTCTAGAAGTTTATAATCTCATTAGTGATTGAGGAAGGGACTTCAGAGATGACAGAATGATGAGAGGACATCAGAAGCCCTTAGTCCCTTTTTCCTTCCTCCCCTGCCTTACAATCCCTAGGAGATCTGGGAAGCCCTGCTGTCCCCCGGAAAACTATCCGAAATAAGAAGAAGGAGGCAGCAGCAGGGGGTTCAACTGGGGAGGAACCCAAGATAAGAAAAGTCAAGAAGAAAGGTGAGACCTGCCCACCCTCTCATCCTTAAGGCCAGAGTACTGGGAATGGGGAAAGAGTTGACTCTGACATTTTGATTATTTACCTTATGACCAATTCTAGAATCTGATGAGGCTGAAAGGGAGTCCTTAGGGACACCTACTGGAAACAGAAAGATACCAGTGTCCATGTTCCAGGTTGGAAGAGAGGGCCCTACAGAAAAACCATTGAAGAAGAAAGGTGAGGACTACCCCACACCCCTCCAGGTTTCCCTGATTACCTCCATCCTCCATCTCACTTTACACCTGTAAGACTCAGGGTAATAAAATAGGGGGCCAGATATATCTGGGGAGAGAGTATGGAAGGAAGAAGCTCATCTATGGTTTCTTCCATAGCCTGGTCAGGTCTGAATGCCAGAATGTCCTGGGGGAATCAGAACTGGCTCCCTTCTTTCTTCCCCAAATAATTCCACAGGTGGACTCTACACTTTGGGGGTGGGGATGGGGCACTTAGGGAAAACTTCATCATTTTCTATCTCATCCCCAGCTTCCCCCAAAGTCCCAGAAGCTGAGAGTGAGGAGGAAGAGGCAACAACCAAGAATAGCAACCGAAAGGGAAAAGGGAAGGGGAAAGGAAAAGTCCCAAAGGTAGGATCCGTGGAGGGGCACAATTAAAGGTCCCCTGAAAGGGCAGAATGTCTGTGGCAAGGCATAGAAATGTTAGGGGAGTTTGGGGACCATGAATTTTCAGGTGGCTTAAGGAGTTTGAAATCCTGTGGATGAGGACAGGGTGTTTTCCATTTCAGAGTAGGATATAACTAAATGTAAGACAGAACAGTCCTGTGCCTGGTGCTACCTGGTCTCTCAGCCCTGCCCTCTGAGGTCCAACCACCTAATAAGGCCAAAGTCCCCCCACTCACACCCACACAAAAATACTTTTCATACTTGGACATATTCACTCTCAAGCACATTCATGCTGAATTATACAAGTTACACAGAGATGAATACATATGCTGTATATACACACAGGCACACATGTATACACAAAATGAATGAAAAAGCATTTATTAAGTGCTTAGTATATATGAGAGGCAGCCTAGCACTATAGTTAAAGGACCAAACTTGGAACCAAGAAGGCCTGAGTTCAGTTTCCACATCCCCCATACTGTCTGGCTGACCATGGACCTTCAGGGCTTCTCAAACTTTTTCTATTTGTGACCCCTTTTTGACCAAGAAATTTTTACATGACTTCAGGTATATAAGTATATTATATCAGTATACAAGTCAAACATTTACTGATAATAAATCATAATATCACAACCCTTACATTCAATTACAAGATCCCATATGGGGTTACAACCTACAGTTTAAGAAATTGGCCTGGGCAGCCCTTTAAGCAGAGAAGGTGCCAGCCTGCATTATCAGGGAAAGTTTTATTACCTGAAACTTCCCTATACCAAGGAAAACACAAGATCCATTACTAGTGATTCCTAAATACAAAATATTTAATAATAATAAAATATAATAATAAATAATAAAATAAAATAATAATAATAATAAAATACATAAATAAAAACAGTTACTGTGCTTTAAGGATACAACCACAGAAGAGAAACTATCCCTGCTTGCAAGGAATTTATACTCTAATGGAGGAGATTATTATAGACTGAATGGTGGGTAGTAGTTGAACACTGTTTTGGTCTAGAAATTCAAAATAATATAGAATGGAACCATAGTATAATTAATGGACAATCTATTTCCAGAATTATTCCAGAAAAAATGTACATATACACACTCATCCACATGCATTTGTGTTCATTTTTGCATATACAGGCATATGTACAGACATTTTCTAATAGAAATACATATTCACATATGTTCTCATGCATATATAACAAAGATTTGAGGAAATAAATTTTTTAAAGGAAAATTTTTAATTCATTTTTTTAGTCCCTAACTTCTAAGAGATAGAATTGAAGGAAAATTTTTTTTTTCATTTTTCATGGAGGCCCAGGAAGAGGGGATGTGTTTGAAGGGAGACTCAGACCCAGCATAGCTGGTTCCTCCAGTTTCTATCTTCCAGATATAAGGACAGTTCCTCCCCCCCACCAAGAGCTGTGGGCAAGGAAGCTAGGATTGGGGACAACCTGGGCAATGGGAAATCCTGGGACAGAATTTTAAATTAAGTGGGATCCCCTCATCTTCCTTCTGTCCTTCCTCTATGCAGAAGGAAGAGAGACCCCCATCACCTCCCATCGAGGTGGATGACCCCAAGGAATTTGTGCTGCGCCCAGCACCACAGGGCAGGACTGTGCGGTGCCGGGTAACTCGGGACAAGAAGGGAATGGACCGGGGATTGTACCCCTCCTACTACCTGCACCTGGACAGTGACCGGAAGGTGGGGAATAGGTGCAGGAAAGGAAGGGAAGGAATGGTGGAGGCTGGGGGGAAGCAAAGATTGGGAGGGGATGAAGGGGGCTGAATTGGGCTAGGGATGGGTAGGTCAAGGATGAACATGAGAAACCCTATAAGCAGAGGTGCTATAGGTGAGGAGTTGAGACTCCCTCTCTTCCCCTTCTCCTCTTCCTTGTCTGCTCCTTCCCAGATTCCCAACCTCCTCCCCACACAGAACCCTTCTCTCTCTTTCTCCCCACTCTCCTTTCCTATCTCAGGTATTCCTCCTAGCTGGCCGAAAGCGGAAACGGAGCAAGACTGCCAATTATCTCATCTCTGTTGACCCCACCAACCTATCTCGGACAGGGGAAGACTTCATTGGCAAGCTCAGGTGTGTGTACATAGGGGGCAGTATGGTATAATGGAAGGCCCAGGTTTGCAAGTCAGAAGACATGGTCTCCCTTTCTGGCTCTGACTAGGTGTATCACCTTGAGTAAGTCACATCCCTTATCTATAAAAGGACAGGTTGGACTGGATGATCTCCAAAAGCTTTATTATTCTCTATACAGAGTCCTGAGCAGTTGAGCAATCTGGCTGGGCAGGGTTATAGGTGGGGAAGGTGATTTGGATAAGGGTCAGAAACCGGGCTGGGCCCCTAGGACAGACCTTTAAAGGAATTCACATACCCTCTTTCCAAAACTATGGGGGAGGAAGAAGAGCCCTGAGGCAGAGAGAGGTCAAGGAACCTTCTTCAGTCTGCAATGTCTACAGTTTATATAACCTATATTCTCCTTTGACCCTCACTTAGAGATACCTGGTTTTTTGTAGTCAGAGCGATTTTTCTCAATTAACTGTTTTTTTGTTTTTTTTTTTGAGGGGGGGCTCCATGTCCTTCCCTCAATTTACTAGAAATAGGGAGATTTAGGAACTACTTGGTGGCACTGGATAATGGTGAAACTACCATATATCCCCTATTACCCATCCCCTGCCAGTCCTCCAACCCATTCCCTGGTTTTGACCTTTCACATACAACACACACACACACACACACACACACACACACACAAACACACCTTTAGCACTATCCAGATCCCCCTATCCCATTCTAAGCTCTGCCTCTTGTAGATCTAATCTTATAGGATCCCGATTTACTGTGTTTGACAATGGAAAGAATCCCCATCATGGAGGTGCAGATGTGGCAACCTACCGACAAGAATTGGCAGCTGTCATCTACGTGAGGACCATGCTTCTTTTCTAGTTCCTCAGCCTACTTGGCTTCCAGCCTTCATCTCCCCTCAATCCCCCATTCCAGGGTTTCCTATAGCTATCACACAAGCCCTAGTTTTCCCAAGGATCCATCCTATCATTCCCCATCCCAGACCTTCTTTGGGATCAAACTGACTAGAATGTTCAACCTAGGAGACCAACGTTCTGGGCTTCCGGGGGCCCCGTCGAATGACAGTCATCATCCCAGGGATGAGCTCAGAAAATAAGAGGATCCCAATCCGGCCCCGAAATGTGAGCTCTCTCTTCCCTCTGGGTATTACCCTGCCCTCTGTACCTTCTCCTAACTATTTCTGTCCTATGGATGACCCTAAGAGAAGGGAGAGCTGCCCTCTGCACCTGATCCAGTGTTTTTAAACCCCTCTTAATTCCTTCATCTCTTCTCTCATCCTGAGGGAACCACATAAACTCCCAAATTCATATTCATGGTTGAACTAAAAGCAGAATTTAATAAAACAACCACAGGTTTCAGATTTTGTTTATAAACTAATTTTTAAAAACCAACAGCAATTTGACTCTACAATGTGCACAGTACCCTGCCATGATGCAAAATAATAAATTAGACTGAGTTTTTCACTGTTCAACTAACAGTAGTCTAGTGCTGACAAAGTCCCCCTCTAGGGACAGGGACATGAAACAGAGATAAGGAAACTGACACCAAGAAAGGAAAAATGTTTTGCCATTTCCACACACATAGAGACAGATGCTGTGTGAATCTCATTTCTACACACATACAGACAGATTCATATAGAACATATATAAACACACTCATCAGAAATAACATCTTTTTTTTTTATTTTATTTTAAAAGCCTTTTATTTACAGGCAGAAATAACATTTCCATAAGGACATTAGGTGTCTGTCCTTATAGAAACACATTCAGACAAACACACAAACTTTCCATGAAGTAGAGCCAGCAGGATTCAAAACCTTCATGACCTCAGAAGCAATGCAATATAATAAAATAAACATTGGAAATGGGATTTGAGATAGCTAGATTCAAATCCTGACCTTTCCACTTTTCCCAGTGTGACACAAATCACTCCCTGTTTCTTGACCTCAGTTTCCCTATCTATAAAATGAAGACTAGAATCACTGGATAATCTCTAAAGCCTTTGCCAGTTCTAAATCCTATGATATTGGTTTCCTTTTCCTGTATCTTCCTCCCATAATTCTTAGACAGTTTTAACAATTGACTCTAGGACCCAAGGCCTTCTAATTTTGATGTCCCCCCAAATGTTTCATTGCCTCCAGGCTAGCGATGGGCTTCTAGTGCGCTGGCAGAACAAGACAATGGAGAATCTGATAGAACTACACAACAAGACACCTGTATGGAATGAAGAGAGTGGCTCTTACACCCTCAATTTCCAAGGACGAGTCACCCAGGCCTCTGTCAAGAACTTCCAGATTATACATTTGGATGACCGTGAGCACTTTAGGGAGAAGGGGCTTCAAACCAGATTGACCCTAACTCTTCTTTCCTTCCTCCTCACCTTCCTCCCACCCACCCCCACTGGATGATCAGCAACTGAGGGATGGCTGATTTTATTGTTGTTGTTGTTGTTGAAGTCATGTCTGACTCTTTTTGACCCCATTTGGAAGTTCATGGCAGAGATTCCTTCTCCAGTTCAATTTATAGATGAGGAAACTGAAGCAAATGGGGTCAAATGACTTCCCCAGGGCCACATAGCTAGTAAGAGTCTGAGACTGGATTTGAACTCACAAAGATGAATCTTCCTGACTCTAAGCCCAGTGTTCTATCCGCTGGGCCACCTATCTCCTTCCAACATGCAGACAAGCACAGCGGCTGTGTGGCATAAAAAAATTTCCGATTTGGGTTCAAATTCTGGTTTTGCCACTTAGAATCTGTGTGACCTTGTGTAAATCACAACTTCTCTGAGCTTGAGGTTTATCTATCTTTAAATAGAAAGATTTAGACTTAGATGACCTCCAAGGTTCCTTTCAGATCTATGATCCTGTGATTCATTCAGTCTCCTAGTTCTCTTCCCATGCGACTCTTGAACTCTGCCTGTCCACTTTTCCCTCAAGACTCCATACTTTCCCCTGTGGTTTCAATAGAAAGGCTGTCCTTCCATGAATCTATGAAAAAAAAAATATATATTTTTGAGTGCCTCAAGTGGAAGACACTATTCCTGTCCTTGAGAAGCTTACAGTCTAGTTGGAGAAGAGGAATTTAAAGCAATAAACACACTGAACAGTGCTGTCTATCTATACAGGCCCTGTAAGGGATTGGAGAAAGTTCTACCCTCTGGGATAGAAATATCTAGTGGGCACATAAGGTTATTTTTGGGAAGAGCTCCATTTTCCTGATGCCTGGCAAATACAAAACACAGCTCCCTCTCCCCAGCCCCCATTGAGAAGTCCCCACTGTCACCTGTCTGAAGGCCTTGGGAAGCTGCTAAGCAGATCAGGTTTCAATTAGAGCAAGGTCTGGTATAGTTTAGGGTATTTTTAGAGCTTCCTGTCCCCTTGGATGCTGGGGGTGGATGGAGGGGGTGCTTAGCCTAGAGAATGAGATATAGGGGCATAGGACAGATGAGGATATTTTAAGAGTGATGATAGAAGCCCAAGATAGGGAAAACAGGATTGAGCTAGATCTTAGATCTGGAAGAGGAGGCTGAAGACTAGTTTGGGGTGGGAAAAGTGAGACTGAAGTGAAATGTGTATTTGAGCTAAGAGTATTTAGGCTATGAAAGGGGGTGAGGGACAAGGATGAAGATCTGGGAAGAGGATCAATGACAGCAAGAAACCTTTGGGAAATGGATTAGAAAGGCCAGGCTGTAGCTAGAATAAAAAACCTTGGGATTGGGGAATCCTGGACTGAGGGGGGGACAGGGCTATCCCTGTCTCCTAATAGTTGAAACCTCAATGAATCTCTTGTGTCTTTCTCAAGTCAAGGGATTGGGGGTAGGAGAATGGTTAAGTAGAAGCCTCTAGAGGTTAACAGAGCCACGAGCAAGCTTATGCCAACCCACACCTTCTGTGTCTCTCTAGCTGACTATATTGTGCTGCAGTTTGGCCGGGTGTCAGAAGATGCATTCACTCTGGACTATCGATACCCACTTTGCGCCCTACAAGGCTTTGCTATAGCCCTCTCCAGCTTTGATGGGAAGCTGGCCTGCGAGTAACCACTACCTTGCCCCCACCGCTCCAAGATTCCATGCCCTACGTGGAAGAGGATTACAGCAGAGACTAATTTGGAGGTTCCCTCATCGAGGAGTCCTTTTACTGTAAACCCAAGCCCAAAGATCCCTCCACCCCTGAGTCCCAATCTATTTTTAATGGTCCTTGACAAAGGGATCCTCGGAGAAGTGATCCCTCTGTTCCAGCGGCCCTGATGTAAGTTCCACTCCTTTCATGATCCTTAACCCTGATTCCAAAGCTACTGACTCTAATTCCTTGAGGATCTAGTCCCTAGAGACTCCCTCCTTCCATGTTGCCAGCTCTTGGCTGAGACAAGGGGAGGAACTTAAGGCAGCTGGAAGGAGATGAGGAACATCTGGACTCAAGTTGGCGCTGCACATCTGGATGCGGTGCTCTCCTCCCCCTGACATGCCCCCCACCCCCCACCCCCATCCTCTCCTCCATGACTTCCTGTCCCGGAGCAGTTTGAGATTGTATATTTTTAAACCACGCTCCCTCTTTTTCTCCTCCTCCCCCCGACCCCGAGCCGCGCTGGGGCTCCGAGCCGGGGCTCCCTGGGGCAGGCTCGCGGGGGACGTGCATCTCAATAAAGCAGCTTTCCCGCTGGGGAGCAGGAGGCTCTTGGAGGCCGGGGACTTCGAACCAAAGCGGGAGGGAAGCGAAGCAGGCGGAGAGGGGAGTGGGAGTAGCGCAGAAGGGGGGAGCCGAGACCGGTGACCGATCTTACGGCGGGGTCCCGAGGGAGCAGCTTCGGAGGCGCAGGCAATTCTCCGGTCGCTCCTCACCCGATCGCGCAGAACATTAAGAGAAACCCCCCGCTCCCTGCCGCTGCTTAGCGTCTCCCGCTCCGGGGAGCGAGGGAAGGGGCTGGCGGTGGGGGGAGCCTCGGAGAAAGTGGGAAATGGGAAGTTCGAGGGACCAGACTCTCGGGGAGAACCAGACAGACCGGGCCTGGGGCGAGGCCGGGGTAGCCGTCGGGGTGGGGCGGAGGGCGCGGGACCCGAGCCGCTGGGTCCCGGGATCTGACGCCGAAGGCGGGGGTCTCACACACTTCCGGGGAGGGAGGACCGGGGGGCTCCAGCTCTGGGAAGGGGCGCAGCCCGTTTTGTGGAGGAGAAAGAAATCACTTTACTTCCCGGTCCAATGTATCCAACCATTGGAGACCCTTCGTGAGGGGTTTGGAAGTAGGAGGGCTGCCGCAAACCCCGAGGATCCCGGGTCCCTCCCTTTGAATCTCGGCTGGAGAAGCGTCGCGGCCAGCCCCGCCTCCCGGTGCTGGATGGACTCTGGGTCGGAGGCCACGCCCTCCAAGCGAGAGGCCACGCCCTAAGCCGCAGGCCCCGCCCCCGCCTTGAGCCCCCAAACCTGGAGGGGGCGCTGGCGAGAATGGGGCAGAAAGGAGTTGGAGGTATTTAGCCCGACGCGCGGAACGGAGGTAAAAGCCCCCGGCGGAGGCCTTGAGGGGGTAGCTGAGAGGGAGTACGCGGGGAGGTTTGGGAGCGGAGGCTCGATCGGGAGCCCGAGCCGGGAAGGGGGAGGGGGCAGCCGTCCGGCCCCCTGCGGGGGTGGGCCCCGCTCACCGCCCGCCCCTTCCTCGCCTTTCTCCGCCCCGCCCCCTTCTCCTCCGCCCCCCACCCTCCTTCTCCTCTGCTCCCGCCCCCCCGCTCGGTCTTCTCGGCACAAACTTTCCGCCCCGATCGCTCCCTCCTCCGCGCCCGGCGCCTCCCGCTCCAGCCCGGCTCATTCCGCACATTCCTGCCAGCCCCCTCCCCACGGCCCCCCACTCTCCCCTTCCCCATCTGGCTTACCCCCAGCCCCCCCGCCCTTCGAAACCTGTTGGCCCGCCGGAGCGGGGCCCGCGGCCGGAGCCCCCCTCCCCAGAGCCCGGACCAGGTAAGGAGGGACCCGGCCGGGAAGGAGGCCCAGGGAGGGGAGAGGTGGCGGCTCGCGGGGAAAGGGGTTTGCAGCCCGGGGTCTGGGGGGGAAAGTCCCCATTGTCCGGCCCTGAGCCCCAGCAGTTTGGTAGGAAGTTATGGGAAAAGGAGGGGGGGTCCTCTTCGGGAAGCCCCGCCTCCCAGTGGTGCCCCATTCCCCCCCCTTGCAGCGGCGGAGGCACCTCTGGAAGCGGGGGGGAGGGGGCCCGGCCGGCGGCCCAAGTCTGCGAAGTCTTTCTCTGCTGGGGTCAGCGCCTCACGCTGTTGTGCGAGCGCTCGCGGAGAGCCGGGCCCGGCCGCTCCGGGGGAGGCGGATCAGGGAGCCCCTCTCCCGCGCCTGGCGCCTTTTCCCCGCGTCCCGGTCAGCCGGCCCCGGCCGCTCCCCCGTCCCCAGCCCAGCCTCGGAGCCCAGACCTCGGCTCCGGGTCCTGCGGGCCCTGTCGCCCTTTGGACTCCCCGGGACGAAGGAGCCGCAGTCGGCGAGCCCAGGCCCAGCCCTACACAAGGCCTCCAAGCCCAGGCTCCTGGGCCTTATGCTGGCCCAGCCGGGCCGGGAGAGCTTAGCCCCATTGAGGAGGAGGGATGATTGTGTGCCCCAGGAGCGTTGTGTTGGAGGGAGAAACTGTAGGTAAAACTCCCCCCCCCCCCCCCCAGGTGGGACTCAAACTGCTAGTAAGTTCCCGCAGGATCCCTCCTTTTCTCTGTGGACACACGGAATGGGGTGTGTGCTCCCTTTCCCCTTAGCGCAGGACTTGGGAGGTAGGAGCATGATGGAGCCTGGGAGTCCCTCTCCGTGTGTGTGTGTGTGCAGGGTCCTTTTTCACAACTCCATCAAAGCAACTGCCGTGTGTCTTATTGGGGTTGGAGGGAAGTGGTGTGCTTTATAACCCCCTCTCCATTGTCTGTCATACCCACCTCCCCCTTACTGGACTAGAAACCATGGGGGAAGAAGAGCCGTCCTATCCATGGACTTCTAGCTGTGTGTCATGTCTTATGGAGTGTGTGTGTGTGTAGGAAAGAGAAAGAAAGGAAAGGTTGTCAGGGGAGATTCTCCTAGGTTGGCTCTCCTGGCAGACCCTCGGGGGTTTTCATGAGAAGTCATTAGAACAGGGAAGGGAGTCAAATCGAGAGGTTTGGGGTGGGGAAAGCTGGGAATATTCCAGTGTATTATGGAGGGGCATTAGACACACTTCGTGTCTGTGTGTTTCCCTTCTCTCCACTTTCTGGTAGAGGCAGAGCCAGGTCAGGCCTGGGCTTGCAGTCTTGGAGAGTAGGGGGTGGTAGAGATGGGGGTGGACAGCAGCACTCTGAGGGGCTGGCTGAATGAAGTCGCTTTGTATGACTGTCTCCTGTGGCCCAGTTCTGTTGTACACATTTGCTCCTCCTCCACCCCTAGGCTGGGACATGTATGTGCTGGGGGGGACCCCACAGGCTAGGGACCTATGACCCAATTTTCATTCAAAGTAGGAGTGCCTAGAGTCTGGCCTAGTCCCTGGCTTACTGTGGACAAAATAGGATTCTTTGCTTAGATTTTTGGGGACATAGTCAAATCCCTTCACTTTATGACATCCCATCCCAAAAGGATGTAAATCCTGATGGACCTTGTATGCTCCTTCTCTTGGAAGAAACTGAGAACCTCCCTCTCTTTCTGCTTCCCCCTCACACCCCCACCCGATGAAGGTAGAGGGTAGGTGGGAGGATAATGAATGTCTCTTTCCCTAGTTATCCACTCAGCCTTTGCTCCTTCTCTTGTGGGCAGTGGGTGGCCACAAGTCTCTTGGGTTCCCTGCTGCCAAGGGATCAAACTGCCCCCATCAACACAGGGCATACACACCAGGGAGGAGCCCTCAAAACACTAATTTTAAGTCAGTTGCACCTTCCCCTCCCCACCTACCCCCCACTCTCTGAGAGGGAAGGATAATTAATGTTAATGAACCCATTTAGGCAGGGGAAGGAGCCAAACTGGAGTTTGGAGTTAGACAAGCATTTCAAGGGTCTCATGGACCCTCTTACAAAGTTGAGGAGGGTGGGCAGAAGGGAGGAAACAAGTCTAGGCAGTCTGAGGATTCTCAAGTACCTGAACCAAGCCAGGTGAGAAGGTCAAAATACTAGGAAGATATCTACCCAGTTGCATGCTTTTGAAGGAAAGGAATGGTAATTGTCATTGTGATTTAGTGGGAAACCAGAAGAGGCCCACTGTATTCTCTGGCCAGCTCCATGAGTAACTCATTTAGGGACTTTGGGCAAAGTATTAACCATCACTGAACCTCAGTTTCCTTATCCATAAAATAAGGAGTCTGGACTATATAATTTCAAGGATTTTCCAGTTCTTTCATTTCATGAGTTTGTTGACCTGAAATCTTACTTAATAATTTCCATCTCTTCTTCTTTGGTCTTACTCATGGCCTTTGGGACCTACTGGGGGTCCTGCAAAAAGATTAGGGGATGGCTTGATTAGAGGAAGATGGGGCAAGAAATAAGAAAGTGAACAAGGAGTAACTTAAGTAACAAGGAGTAACCTGAGGGGAGCTAAGGAAATTCCAGACAGTTGGGGACAGCTGTGTGTTGGGTGGGGGTCCCAGGGACAAAGGGACAAAGAAACTGTCTGAAAGTTGAAAGTGAATCAGAGAAAGAACAGAACTATTTGGAAAGATGTTGTCTCAAAGGAATTCTTTTAGGAGCGCTTGCTCATTTCTCTTCCTGCTTAGGTCACATCCACAAATATTGGTTAAGCACCTACTATGTGCAAAGTATTATGCTAGGCCCTGGGAATATGGAAACCAAAACATGAAAACTATTCCTGCCCTCCAGTTTACATTCTCTTGTGCTTTTATGTCTAAGGTTCTAGGGATAGAGGCAGTTAAGTGATGGAGTGGATATCAACTGGACTTAGAGTCCAGAAAACCTACATTCAAACTTAACTTCAGGTATTCATTAGCTTTATTACCCTGCAAGTCATTTAACATGTTTGCCTCAATTTCCTTATCTTTAAAATGAGGAGAACTATAGCTCCTTTTCCAGAGCTGTTAGGAGGATAAAATGAGAAAATATTTTTAAAGTGTTTTGCAAATGTTAAAGTGCTATCTAAATTATGGCTATTGTTATTGCTACTATTATGCTCAGACAATTGGCAGGGCCAAGATGGGTAGTTCAGAAACTCAGACCCTTGGATCATCCCTTCAATCTCCACAGAAGTACACTGAGCACATGCTTCACAACCTGAGACGCAGGGGGAAAATAAAAGTTGGGAGAACAAAATGGCACTCAACATAAAGGTGCTTCTGAGAAGGCCCTCGACTTCCTTAGGGAGGAGGCAAAGAGGAGGCTGGTAGGATCCTGAGCTAGAGGTTTCAGGTGGGAGGAGGAGAAAATTGGGACCAAAGCATCCTGAAAGCCATCAAGAAAAAAAATAGGAAAGGTAAAGTAGGTCCTGAGAGTGCTTTACAAATGTCTTTGACTGAAAATGAATGTTAAGAGGGTTTGGGAGAATTTCTTACTTAAATCCAGAAATTGCAGAAAGTAGAATGTTTCTGGCCTTAATGTTCAAGATTCTGATACCAAACCTCTTTATACTACCTTTAGTGCCCATGGAATTGAGAGGTATGGATAGTGTCTGACTTAGAGACAAGAAATCCTTGTTAAAACCACTCCCCGATATCATTTTTAAACTGTGTGGCCATACATACAAGTCACCTAACCTTTCTGAAACTCCTCAACTGTAAAATGGTACTAGGATATTGGAGGAAAGGGGTATTGGGCTAAAAGAGGTCTCTTCTAAAGCCAAATCTATAATCCTAAGAGATTCTGACCAGAACTCTTCAAAGGTCAGCAGGTCATTCCACAACCCAGTTTCCCTTGCCCCCCACTTCTCTGTCCCTCTCCCAAATACTCATGTTGCTGTCCAGCTGACTGCATGCTCTTCTCTGGATGTAGCTACAATCCCTTTAGGTGATACTCAATGGGAACTGGAGGGAGTAGGAGCTCTGTATATCCCACAGAAAGTAAAAGGCAAAAGATCAATTCAGTTGCTTTGGGTTACAGCCCCTTCCTTATTCTGGGATGGTAGTAGGGAGAAGAGAGTGTCTCCCACCCCCTCAATCCCAATGGCCCGGGCCCCTGAGGTTTCCTGGAGCACTGATTGCTTCCTGCACTCCCTGCCAGGCCGGAAAAGACAGGAAGTGATAGAGGAACTCTGTGTGTGTGTGTGTGTGTGTGTGTGTGTGTGTGTGTGTGTGTGAAAGAGAGAGAGAGAATATGAATCCTGTTATGTGTAAGAAAGAAAATAAATGTAAGCTTGTACTATATGTGTGAGAAAGAATACATATGATATGTTGTAAGAGAAGGACCATGTGGAGTAATTGAGACAATGTATGTTCGTGGCACAATGTGGACTTGAGGTAATATGTGACTGTGGCTGGCTTTATCTGTGAGAGAGACTGAGGCAGAAAAAGGCAGAGAAAAACTATAAAACTATAGGGTGGCAGTAACACTACATGTGATTGTGTGAGATTGTATATATGTGTGAAAATAGAACATCAAATGTCAGAGATTTCATGTGACTGTATGAGACAGTGAGACAATATGACTTTACAGCTAAGAGATACACTGTGATATACTGGGGCTACATTTATTTGTATATGAAGAACTGTTACAAATTGATGGAAGGACTGAGGATGTGCTTGACTGAGAAAGTTACATAAGTGATTGTATGTGTGAGGGCAGGAGGAGAGGGGAGAAAGAAGAGAGATGAAAGAGAGAAAAGAGGAGACGGACAGATACACAAAAGGGAAACATCCAGAGAGGAGAGACACAGACACTTGGGAGGGAAGAGAGAAGAGACCCAACCAGGAAAGGAGATGTAGAAAGAGAGGGGAGAGTTGACTGGAAAAAAAAAAAAAAAAAAAAGGTAGGTGGGAATAGAAAAGAGACTGAAAGATAGGAAGGGATACATGGAGAGATTGAAGGCTCTTTGATTTTTGTGTGTGGTAAATATTTAGGTATTTGGATAACACTGATGTTAAGGACTGGGTGTTTAGATGATGGAAAGGAATTAACTAATGCTAGTGTATATGACTAGAGGTAGAGTCTGTGAGAAAGCTCCCTTGTTATCTGACATCAGGAAACTCGAGTGTGAACCTGAAGTCACTAAGACATCTGCAGGCCAGGGTTACTTATAAGATGGCCAGGTGTGTGTTATCTAGCTGTCCCTTCTTCCCCACCACAGTCACTTGCCTTTCTCAGGATCGAGGTCAGGGGCTACACAGGACAATCAGCCTGGCTTGAGGAACTAGGAAGCTCTGGTTAAACTATCCTGAGACAGTAAAAGTAGGGGACAGGGAGAGACTTAGCATCTTTCCTTTTCAAAGAGACTCAAACCAGAACTGAGGGGCTCTGAATATTAGAACTAAAAAGAACCTTACAGGTCAAGTAGTCCGAGCCCTTCTCCGTGTTTCGGTCACATCCCCAGAAGCCCACTTCCCACCCTGCTTCTTGCTTTTAGGTAGTTTCTAATTTCCAATACTCTGGCAATAAAAAGCAGCTTGCCTAAAGAAACCCATGCCCAAACTCCAGCATATCTATTTCTATGGTCCCTACTCTTTTTCCCTCCCAGACCTGCTAGAACCCCCCCCCCCCTTGCTCCCAAAGAATCCTCTTAGCAGCTCCCAACCCCCATGCCCCTATGCCCATGTCTCTGTGTGCTTGTGGAGAGAGTGAGGCTGCCCAGACCAAATTGGAAGCACATTAGGAGTAGGAGGGGGGAAGGGGAGAAGGGGAGGAGCCCCCTTTATCCCTCCCTCTCTTCCCTACCCCCCCCCCCCCCCCACCACCACCACTAGCTTGCCTAGCCCAGGCTTTCCAAATTGCTTCCTCCTGTAAAAGGCCCGACCCTGATTCTCAAGGGCTACAGCCCCTTACTCCCCACTACTTGGGGGTGTGGTTGCTTAGGCTGAATCTCTCCAAGGGACTTCAGCTAAGGGGGAGCCAGGTGGGCCCCCAACCCCAAAGCTATAGTGTGGCCATGTCTGGGAAGGGAGCTGGCTGGCAGCTGGGGAACAGCTGGCCCTCAAGTGGGGGTGGGGGTGACGGTGGGGGAAGGGGTATGGGAAGGAAAAGCAATGGAGCAGCTGGCAGTGGGTAATGGGATGGGGGGTGGGGAAGGCCCCAAAGTCTTGAGAGTATGTACATCTCCTTCTCCTCTCCCCATCCCAGGCCTCTTAGCCAACCAGGTTGGGGGAGGGAGAGGCACAGTGCTCTTGGCCAAAATGAGGCCTCTACTTCTCCCTATGGATATTGGAAACATCTACTGATTGATCCTTAATTTTTTCCACCATTTGAAGTATTCAGGGGTTCTTTACCTGTACTTGAGCAGGACCCCCTCCTACATCCCACACTGCCCCATTCCATGCACTCCCCTACCATGGGATCTACCCTGAATCAAAGCTAGAACTTCAACTATGCTTGGGTGAGGACCCCTCCCATACCTCAGAAAAATAATCAGTCAGAGTGCCCAAGGGGTTGCTTCTCTGGAGTTCACCCTTCTCACCAAGATAGCAACTTCCTGAAGCCAGAGATTACATTAGGCCTCTCCCTGAGGGTAGGGAGTGGGGACAAGGTTTTGGGCCCCTGGGAGATTCTGTACTCTTTAGAGCTAGGCTAGGCTGAAGATAGGATCCTAGATGGGCTAGGGGCTGTAGAGGGTGTGGGGGTAGATAGCCCCGGGCATCCAGAGGCCTAGCCCCAGCTACAGGGAGCAGTCCAGCCAGTTCTTCTGGTGCATCAAGCCCCAAGGGGAGTGGGCAGGCAAGAGGCCCCTTATCTTCTCACCTGTCCTAAAGCCTGCTCAGGCACCTTCTCCATCTTTTCCTCCCCTCCCCCCATTCCCAGTTCTAAACTAGGACAGACCCCAAGGAAGATTGAGGACCTGGACTAGGGAGGGGATGGGCTATATCTGTAGATAGGAGCTGAATGGAGAGGGGTGGAGGGAATCTAGAGGTCACAGTACAGAGAGCAAATGGTTACAAGAGAGGAAAGACACTGTCAGTAGCTGACAGGGTTGGGTCCAGGGCCAGAGGAGATTGCCATGTCTTACACATAGTAGGCACTTGGTAATATTTGTGGATTAGAGATTGAAAAAACTAGTCAATGAAGATGGTGCAGGGTCAGAGTGGGAATAGGTTTTTGTATTCAAATCCTTGAAGAGTTAATATGGTTAGTGGTAACATGGTAAGATGGACTGCCTTCTGGGGAAGCTCTGATTGGGGTGCTTGGGTCTCTTCAGCTTTGCTTCCCAACTGTTGATGTTGTCCCCTCACTCTATCTTTCCTTCCTTCTCTGTTTTTCTTCTTTCTCTTCCTCTTTGCTCTTTTTCAGGGTTTCTTTGTCTCTTTTTCTTCTTCCTTTATCTCCATCATTTGCTCATTCTCTGTCTTTCTTCTCTTTCTATCTCTTTGTCTCCCTTTCTCTGTTTTGTTTCTTCCCTAACCTTCCTTTTATATCTGTTTCTCCTCCCCATCTTTTTTCCCTTCCTTTGTGATTCTCACCTTGTCTTTTTTTTTCCTGTCTCTATCTGTATGTTCTACCTTATAGCCCCCTCTCCTTTCTTCTGTCTTTCTTCTGCCCTTTCATTTTCACTTTTCTCCTTCCTATTCCAGTCTCTGAGTTCTTTACCTGTGTCCTACTCTCTCCATCATTGTCTCTCTTTCCATTTTCTCTTTATTCCTCTCTGTCCATTTTCTCCCTCAAAAATGCTAGATTTAGAGTCAGGAATGTCATGGTTTAATCTTGACTCTGACATTTACTGTGTCACTCACTGTAGGCAAGATATCTTAATTTCTCTGATCCTTACTTTCCTCATCTTTGAAATATTTATACTCCTTTCCTCACAAGATCGTTTGAGAAGGAATAGTTTGGTAAACCTTAAAGTGCTCTATAAATTTGAGTTGTTAGTATTATTAAACAAAGTCAAACACTATAGGGGTTGTCTACAGCCTGGAGAGGCTAAGTAAGGGGGAGAAGGAAGTAGACTATAATGTCTCTAAGGAAAAAAGTGTTTTCTTCTTATCCATCCCTTCTCTTTTATAAGGGGAGAGTCTCTAGCATTGGGACAGGGGCAAAGGTTCACACCTTAGTCTTACCTGGGAAACAAGAACCTGAAGGAGTTTCATACCACACTTAGCCCTGCCCCCATTCCCAAACACTTGCTGACCAGTCTTCCTGACCCCAGACCCTTTTCCCTTCTCAGTCGATGGGCACTGGGGCCAAAATCTATCTGCTTGGCCTTACTCCTTTGTCCAGAGACTTTTGAGTTTTACAAATGGGAGGAGCTCTGTAAGTTCTCACTTTTGAAGTTCCCACTAGTCTAGCCAGCATGGTAGAGTGGAAAAGTATCATTTGCTATTAGAAAAGCTGGGTTCAAATTTCTACTCTGTATGATCTTGGGCATGTCATAGTCTCCTCCACTATGTCCCTTCTGGCTCTGAAATCTTTGTTCTTCTTTTCTCCCTTAGCTACCTCTCTCCAAGCATCCAGGCTTTTTGTCCCTCTACCCCCACCCTCCATTACTTTTTGTCCTCAGCCCCTAGATAGAGCCACTCAGGATGTTGTGAGGATGAGGGAGGGCTTTTCTTCCTATTTCTGGTGAAACAACCTCACTAGTGTATCTTAGGGAACATTTTACAGAAGTGGCAGCTAAGGCCAAGAGAGAGAAATAAGAAGACTTGTTCATATAGGTCAAAATTGTTCAAAATCATATTGTTCAAATCACATTGGTCAGTAGTGGCAGAACCAAGATAGCGATTCAGGTCCTTTTTCTTCTGTGCCATTCAGATTCT
Source organism: Sarcophilus harrisii (assembly GCF_902635505.1). NCBI lineage: Eukaryota > Metazoa > Chordata > Mammalia > Dasyuromorphia > Dasyuridae > Sarcophilus > Sarcophilus harrisii. Next base: position 281,026,184 of record NC_045429.1, read on the forward strand.
CAAGGCCTCAGGTTCAGGAGACTGCCAGGGGAATAGAGGAGAGCTGCCTTTGTGTAGGAGTTAGCATATAATATTTCCAAATATCAGTGTTCCTGTATGTGTCTTCGTGTGAGGGTATGTATTCGTGTACCTTACTGTGTATGTATCTGAAGGTTAATAACTATCCTCGAACTCACATGGGTGCCTGCATGTTAGTAGCTGTGTGTTCATGTGTCTGAAAGTTCATTTCAATATCAGTACTTTTGTGGGGGGGGGGGTGTTTTTTTCTTCATCCTCTTCTTAGCTCCTATTCTTCTCATTCTGAGCACCCCCTCTCTTGAATATCCCTCCTCCTACAGCTCATCAGTTGTATGTAGTCCTGGCCAGGGGCAGCCTGCTCCAACCCCCCCCCCCCACCAAGTCAGCCCTGGCTCCTGCCGTGTTCTCCTTATTTGGCCACAGTGCTCCCGAGGGGGGCGGGGCGGGGGCTGACATCACCTCTAGAAGGGGGGGCGCCAAGAGCAGGGAAGGAGGGGCAGGGGTAAGGAGTTGGGGGAGGTAGAAAAGTTTCTTTAGCTATCCCTGGGGCTGCCAGGGCCCCCCACACTACCCAAGTACTGTAGTTTTCATAGGCCAAGACTTAGGAGCTAGCTTCATGGAGGGAATAGTTCCTCAAGACTCTTTCACTGAGAAACCTAGGGGTGTGTGGGAAGCAGCTAACCAAAGTGAGGTCCCAGGAAACAGCCCCCTCCCCTTCATCTTCCTCAGACTCCTACTTCTAATAGATAGACTTAATCCTGGCTGCTCAGAGACTTGCATTTTGAGTATTTTACATCCTGATTTCCCATCCATGAAAAAAACAAATTCTCTGGGACCTCGGGGCCTCTCTGCTTGGTCTCATTTGGCCCCCTTCCCCCTACAGCACTCACACTTCAATCTCCACACTTGTAACTCTAATCCTTTCCTTTCTAGGGGTCTTGGGGGAGGTGGAGAGGAGCTCTGGGATTCCTAGGAGATAGAGGAGAAAGAAAACCCAGGCCTCTAGGCTTCCTAAGGAACAGTCTAGGATAGGGATCAAAGACAGGAGAACTTTATGTATTGTTTTCTTTATTTTGTCTGGTTCCTTGATTTGGGATCTCTCTGTCTCTGTGTGTCTTTGTATGTTTCTGTCTCTCTCTCCTTTTTTTCCTCCTTCCTTCCCTCTCTGCCTCCCTCCCTCTTCTCTTTCTTCCTGTCTTCCCTTCCCTCCCTTCTTCTCTCCCCATTTCTTTGTTACTTTTTAATGTCTTTATTTCTGTCTTTCTCTCCTGTCAAAAAGTCAAAAATATTTGAATTCAAATTTAGCCTCAGATACTTACTGTCTGTGATCCTGGGCACATTTACCCTTTTTCTGCCTAGTTTTCTCAACTGTAAAATGAAGATAATAATAGCACTGACTTCTAAGGGTTGTTATGAAAATTAAATTAAATAACTGTAAAATGCTTAGCACAGTGCCTGGCACATAGAAGGCTTTTAATAAATGTTTCCCTTCTTTCTTTCTTCTTCCTTATCTTCTCTCTGACTTTCTTCCTCTGTTTTTCCTTCAGTTCCCCTCTCTCTCTTTCCCTTCCTCTCTTTCTCCCTTTTTCAATCTCTCTGTCTCTCTCTCTCTTTCTCCTTTCTCTCTGTTTCCTTTCTTTTTCTTCTCTTTCTCCTTCCTTTTCTTTTTCTGGTTCTGTCTCCTTTCCCAGTCTTGCAATCAGAAAAGTAATTCTTGAATGGGTTATCAGGACCTTAGGGACAGATCTATAGGTCTGCACTTCCTGGACTCCTTTACTTGCCCAGACCTGACTGCCCCTTGGCACAAATTCTCCCTTAGACACAAAAGCTGATGCCTAAAGTCATTGCCATGACAACCAGGCACTTTCTTTCCATGATCCCAGGACATGTCCATCTTCACATGTAGTTGAAGAACAGGATTCACCCAGATACCTTTCCTGCCCGCCCCCCTTACACCTCCTATCTCGTCATCACCTTTGAGGCTTTCTCTGAGCCACAAAAGCTCCAGTTTCCTTGACTTCCCCCCGTTCCATTTATGTGCCACTTTAGAAAGCTTCCTTGCCCTCCCTTTACCAACTCTCACTAATTTACCCCTCACCCACACCTCAGACTGGGAGAAGGTGGCCACTCACTTGTCAAAACAAGGAGTGATTGTTGTCCTAGGACAGACACCTTATCCTGGGCACTTGCTTACTCTAGTTAATAGGGGGTACAAACCTGGGACTATGGAGAGCCGTATGAGATCTTGAGCTGTGAGAAATTGTTAAAGTTCAGAGCATTAACGACTTTATATGGAGCTTATTCAGACTACATGAGAAAGATATTATATTGTAGTGGGTGGAGCAGTTGCCTTGGGTTGAAACTTTCTTTTGCTTTTCTTTGTTTTCCTAGCACTTAGCAAGTACCTGGCACCTGAGAAGTGCTTACTATGTAAGGCTGGGCAAGTTATTTAATTTTCCTGAGTCTCAGTTTTCCCATCTGTAAAATGGAAATAATAATAACTCCTGTCTTATAAGGTTAATTGAGAAAATCAAATGAGCTTAGGTGTATAAAAAAAACACTTTGCAAATTTATAAGGTGTCAATCTTGCTTGGTAGCAAGAATTTCCATATTAAGAGTTCTTTATACTAGTGAAATCACAAGTCCAATACAAAAGTGAAAGTGCTTTTAAAATATGAGTTATGATTGTACAAGACCATGTGAAATTGTATGATTCCATGTGAGACTATCTGGCACTATGTAGTGAAGTTTCTAATATGTAAGGTTCTGTGGAGTCCTTCGAAAGCAGTATATGCAGTCACTTGGGACTGTGTATAACTGAGGATAACGTGGTGCTGTCCTCAATGATGGCAACTGTAAACCTATCCTTGAATGTGCCTTCCCAAGCTCCTTCCATTCCCATTGATGTCCCCCCCTTTTTAGCATATAATTTGGGCCATTTATTAACAAAACTCATTACAACTAGCTTTCCTTTTTTGTGAGTATAAATTCTATCTCCATGTGGACTGTAAGTTCCTAGAAAAGTGCAGAGGGCTTCTTTTATCCCATAATGTAGAAATGAATGAGGATGGAATTTCATGGTGTCATGTTAGGACTCTTTGAGGTTCTACAGAATGCTTTGAGATAAAAATGGCACTTGAGAAATGAGAGCAGAAAGCCAAAACCCCAAAGCTAACATATCAAAAATATGAAGGGAAGTTTAGCAAGAGACAAGAAAGTAAGAAGAGTCAAAGGACCTAGGAGCAAAAGAAAAAAATAAATTACTGGGTTTTCCTAAAATTCTCCTTTTCCTCTGTATCAGCCATTATTAGTGACATTCTTTCACTAGCCTAAGTCATTTCAGAGCCAAACTGTGATGAAGCTCCCCTAGTCTTTCCAGTCTTGAGCATAGACCCATTGGTAAAATGGAAAGAAGTATCCAATATGGATACCTTTGTGACCTTAAGCAAGTCAAAATCTCCCCAAGCCTCAGTTTCTTTATAAGATATTGGTGTCTTCTAAGATCCCCTTGAATTCTAAATCTATAGCTACAGGGAATAATGCTTGGAGAAGGTCACTGGAGGTGGGGGCTAAGGGCAACAGCTTGTCACCCTAAAACATCTTTATCTCCAAAGCACAAGATCCATACACCCCCTCAAAATCATGGAGCCATCAGCCTCTATCACCATCCTTCATATATGCCTTCTTGGAAGAGAGGGTGGAGGTGGGGTGAGGGTTGAGACATTGAGCAGACAGCCTGGAAGATGCGGGTGGAGGGGAAAGGTGAATGTGGCTTTGGTTTGGGAAGAGCTGGTCTAGCCAGTTCCATGACCCCCATCCTGTCCCCTGTTCTACCAGGTCCTCGCGTGCCCAGCGGGCTCAAGGCCAGAGCCCAGAGCAACCAGCACAATAGCGTCCAACAGCTGGAACGCCAGCAACAGCCCTGGAGAGGGCCGGGATGATGGGCCCGAGGGGCTGGACAAAGGGCTGGACAATGATGCGGAGGGAGTGTGGAGCCCCGACATTGAGCAGAGTTTCCAGGAGGCCCTTGCCATCTATCCTCCCTGTGGTCGGCGTAAAATCATCCTTTCAGATGAAGGAAAGATGTATGGTGAGTGCCAAGGCCCATGTGAATAAAGGGAGCTTGTTAGGAAGGGCCAGAGGCGGGGAAAGCAGATAGATAGCTTCAGTGTGGAATAGATAACAGGGTGGTGACTGAAAGGTCAGGGAGGTCTGGGCAAGGTGGGGTCCACTGGGCTGCCCTGATCTCCAGTCCTCCTTCATGGAGTACTTTTCTCCAAAGACTCCCCTTCCATTCCCTCACCCCTCCCTTTGCTGCTCTCTGCCCCCTCACCCAGCCGGTTTGGTGAAATAACCCCTGCGCCAGCCACAGGCGAGTTTGGGCGTGTGAGCCCGTGTGTCTGGATCTGGGCCTCCTCCTCCTTGTCCTCCTCCCCATCCTCCTCCTCCTCCCCCTCCTCCTTTTCGTAAACAAGCCAACTTTGTTCCCTCCCCCAATCCATGGCCAACACTCTCCTGCCCCATCTGCTCCCTCCCCTAAACTACTTGGTGGTTTGGGGGCAACTTAGAAAATGGGTTACTTCTGTCCCCCAGGATTTTAATACCAGGATCTCTGGGATGTCAGGGGTTCCTGACTGAAATATGGAGAAGCTTGTATTAAGGGAACTGGGGAATGCGCTATTGGCCCCAGAGCTATCACAGGAACCTAACAAGCTGGACATAAGCCTTTTCTGGGGGTAACTGTCACAAAAGGTGAAAGTTGTACTACTGGGTAACACTGTTGGTCATACTAGCTATGGATCCAAGAGAGTCAGCTGGGATGGGGGTTGGGGCTAGGCACTTTGTGGAAGTAGGAGACAGGAGACCTAAAAGGGTTGGGAATGGGGAGGGGAAGGGAGACAAGTGTGGCCTGTGTTAAAAGTATATTGGGCAGGGGAGAGATTCACATCAGCCCTTCCTTTGTCCCCCAAATCTTATCCATCTTATTTGTGTTCTTAGCCCATACCCCCAGTGTGAGTTCCACATTTTTTATTGCCAGCCCCCCAAATCAAAAGGAAGTTTCCCCTACTCTTACAGCCCCTGGTAAGCCTGATCCAGAGCTGCATTTTTGGGATGACTCTGCCTGCTGACGTGCCGGGGCTGGCCCCTGGCCAGTTCCCCCCACCCCCCCAAACCGGCTCTCCCAGCAGCAGCCCAGACAGCTGGCGGCCACTTAAAGAGACAGGCCCTTAGCCTTTCAGCCCAGGCCAAGTGGGAAGGGGAAAGGGAGGAGTCTCAAAAGGGAAGGGACCAAAGTAGGTAGATTGATGTGGGAAGGGTTGACTTGGGCTCCCTGTTCCACCCCTCACTCCTAATTTTCTCATCTCTATGAGGTTTCTACTTAAGCAGGGAGATACCCTAGGATGGGGATTGTACTCACTGGGTTGCCTGCCTCTCCCCAGCCCCGTAGATTAGCTGGGGCAGCCCCAATGGGGTATTTTTAGCCAGGGATGGAGGAGTGGAGAGGAGAAGGCGGGAAGGGAGGAGAAGGGAGGGGAGACGGAAGGGGTTGGTTTAGTCAGGGGAGAAGTATTTCAGGAATGTGACTGTTTTAGGGGAAGACTTGGGGTTGGGGGTAACACAACTGGGATTTGGTAGAAGGGGAAGTGGGCAGGAAGAAACATGGAGAATCCTATACCTTCAGTGACATACATGCAAAAAGACACATACTAAGAGCTTCTACACACACATCCTCTTCCCCCATGTTGCCAAGTTCCTTGGATAAATGCCAGCTACCTTCCTCCCATTTTCCAGGGCTTGGGGCAAAGTCTTCTGGCTTCCCAAGGCAGACATCATCCCACTACCACCAAAGATGATCTCTCCACCTTCTTCCAGCTGGAAGGGTGCACTTTCAGGAAGCTGATCAAGTGCCGAGTCACACACAAAGCATATATATACCCTCCTAAATCTATATAGGTAGGTAGTTATATAGATAAATAGATGCATTGTGCATTCATATATATCTACATAGATGGATGATAAAGATAGATAGATAGGCAGGCAGGCAGACAGACAAAAATGCTTACCATTTGTGACATGCACAAGGACACACAAACATATATAAGCTTCCTCATAGATATGCAGCAGTGTGTAAAGAAATGACAGCCACAATTACATTCAGAGGAGCAGATACAAGACTTCAGGGAACAACCAAGCCTTACCCCTTGATAAAGAATCATTCTGAGTTAAAGAAGAGCTGAAGGGACTTCAGAGATCAACTAGTCTAACCTTCTCATTCACAGAGCAAGGAAACAAGGTCCAAGAAAGAGAAGTCAGGCAGAACCAGAACTAGACACCACACACACACACACACACACACACACACACCCCTCCTCACACCCAAGCCACTGCTCTTTCATATGCACAGTCACACATACATGCATGGAGTAACATGGGCGGAGGAGGGATGTATATACCTCATGATTCAGAAGATACAGAGCACATAGATATGTGCTGAAAGGGACACAAACTGTGCACAAAAAGATGCACACAATGACGAGGCAAGAAGGAATGGAGAGGCTTGAGAGACATGAATAGATAGACACATACATAGGGTGTGAGTTATCCAGTTGTCTTCTTCACCTGCCCCTCTTTGTCTACAAAACTCAAAAGAGTTGTAAATAGGGCAACAGCATCTAATCTGTATTGTCTTCCCCTTTTACCCTAATGTGTCTGACTTGAAAGCTGCTGCTGCCACCCCTAAAGTCACTCAACCTTTGCCTTCTGACTGGGGATCTGTTCCAAGCCCTCAAAGCCATGTGGTCCCACTTGCTGCTCATATCCCCTGCTTCCAACCCCTTTGTCCTTTTGGCTTTCATTCAACTCTGTCCAACTGGTGCCACCTTCTGGCCCTGAGAGACCTGGGGTCAGAATGAGAAAAAGGAAAGGAGGCGAGCTAGATATTGGACTGGGAAAGACCATAACTAATCACTTTTCGTTCTACCATTTACCTACTGCCTGTTTTCCCTCTCCCTCTCAATCCAGGTCGCAATGAGTTGATAGCACGATATATCAAGCTAAGGACAGGAAAGACTCGGACAAGGAAACAGGTAAAGAAGCAATTTATGCTACAGCCCTGAATACACAATCATATTCACACAACTGACACACACATACACACCATGCATTTCTCTTTCTTTCTTCCCCCCTCCCTTTCCATTCCTTCCTTCTCCCTCTCTTTCTCATTCCCTCCCTTTTTTTCTCTTTCCCCTCTTTCTTTCTTTTCCTTCTCCTCCTCCCTTTCCCTCCCTCGTTTCTGTGTCCCTCCTTTTCCTGTTCCTCCATCTTTTTCTTCTTCCCTCTCTCTTTCTCCTCACTCCTTTGAAAAAACTAGCTCACTATTCTCAACAATACAAACCTCATCTCCTCCCTTCCTCTCTGCCCTTAACCTCTCTGGCCCTCAGTTTCCCCCTTTGTAAAGTCAAGACATTGGAGTAAATTATCTCCAGAGTCTCTCCAATTCTGACATTCCATGCTCATTCCTTCTACTCCCTATTTCTAGCCTGAAACAGCTCCATCCCTATTCTCTGGATGTCTTGAATTACCTCCTTTTAAATGCTTCCCCAGCATTGAACTTTCAAAAGTTGGGCATGTGGGTATCAGACTGACTATTGCAAAGTAGGAAAAACCAGATGAGGGGGGGCTGCTGCAACCTGGACAAGATCCTCATCCCCAGTTATTCTGAGCAATTGGGGAGGGGAAGTTTTTGAATGGGACTGTTCTATCGAAAATGTAACCACATTTTCAAAATCATACCTAATACTCTATTCCCACAGATTTGAGATTTCTGGTTCTATGAAAAAGGAAAAATGCTGCTCCCTACCAATCCTACAGGGTACTTGGTATTTTCTGTTTCTTACTAGGTCACACTACCAGTCTTCTATAGGCCAGGGAGATGGTGCCAGGGTCTCTACCCTCACCCTCCATCACTGTCATCTTTGGTCCTTTGGCCATACTGCTGCCAGATTTTAGGTCTTGTAGTCACGGACTTCTTCCTCTATACTCCCTGAGGGGAATGAGATTCTTTCTGTAAGGGGAATGGGGCAGTGACTGTTTTACTAATCCTGGCACTTCTGGTCATAGATAATGGTTTTCAGGAATTAAGCTTCTGGAACCCTGCATTCTCCCTACTTTACAATATATGCTGATGGTCTCCCCAGCAGGGAGATGATTACAATAGTGGGGATCTCAGCAGCCTGGTGTTCATCAGGAAAACCCACTCTAATCCTCCTCAGCTCTCCATGCCCATCCCTTTTGACTAGGGACAGACAATTTCATCATCTATAATATAAGGGAGCTGGACTAAATGGCTTCTAAGTTACCTTCTTACCCTAAATCCATTCATCAGGAGATAAGGCAGCCACCCCTCACATTACCACCACACTTTAGTTCAATTTGACAAACATAGAATAAGCATTTCTAATATTCTGAGTTCTGAGTCCTTTCCTCTTGAAGATGAAAAAAGACTCAGCTCATAACTTCCGGAGCAGGATGGGGAATCTTTTTTCTGTCAAGGGCCATTCAGGCATTTCTAATATCATTTGTGGCCTACACAAAATTATCAACTTAAAGAACTCGAACAGTAAGAGGCTGTTGTACCTAGCTTTCAGCTCATCATCATTTGTAGTTGCCTTGGCAGGGCCAAATTAATTGATTTCATGGGCTGGATATTCTCCACTCTTGCTTTAGGGCCATGCAGACTACTGAGAGTTAGGAGTAACTATAGTATAGATTTGAATCTTGGCTCTGACAATATTACTGGTGGGATTTTAGTCAAATCACTTACTTAATCCCTATGGACCTCAGTTTTCCCATCTGTAAAATTAAGGAGATGGTCCAGATGGGGGACGGGAATAGGAAGGAATTGGACAAGATTATTTCCAAGGTCTCTCCTTGCTCTGAATCCATGATTCCATCATCTCTAAGTTCCCTTTTAGCTGTAGGGCTTAGGAACTACCATGGCCAAGAAGAACTCACGAAGTAACAGGTTCATTTTGGCAAATGTGTCCCTGAATGGACTGGGAGCAAATCTATTCCTATTAGAGGTAGGAAGACAGTTCAGCTTTGAAAAAGCCACTATCCTAATTCTTTCACAAACTGGGAAACTATTTCTGCATTAATCTTTTTTGTATAGCTGAATTTTCACATCTCGCATCTAATTTAATCTGGGTCCACCTACAAATGGGGAGACAAACAACAAAAACCTCAAATCTAAATAAGCTTCCTAAAACTTAAATTATTATATACATGCCATGGGAGGCAAAGAAGAAGAAAGATCACAAGGGCTGGGAAAGCCTGGAAAGGTTTCTCTGAAGAGGTGAGATATGAAAAAAGTTTCCTAGAGAAGCAGAAGTTTGAACAGTGTAGTCAACATGTGAATAAATAAGGGGAGCAGGCATCTAGCAAGAATTGGAACAGAGGCATTATGCACAGGGTAGTCAAAATGAAATAAAATAGAGCCAGCAACAGGCAAGCTCATGTGGTTTAACTACAGTAGAAAACATTTGATTTTTAATCAGAAGATCTGGATTCAAGTGTCATATCTGATAGATATTGGTTATGTGATTCTGAGAAAGCTACTTGACTTCTAAACCCACAGGTAACCTATCTACTTTGGCAGAGGGAGTTTCCACATGAGGATCCCCTACAAAAGAAATCACTAGTTTGGCCTCCCCTTCCCCCAAACACTTACACAACCTGCCTCACAGGATTGCCTCCAGGAGAATATTTTGTAAAATAGTAGGAAGGCTTTAAGTATATGCTTAAAAAGAATGAAAAGGACTCGTGAATCTCCTTTTTGCTCCATTCTACCTGCATGGACGAGTAACTTCCCCTCTCTGTGGGTCAGTTTCCTGATCCATAAAAAAGAAGGGGCTAGACTAGATGTATTTAGGAACCTGTTCCAAATTGAAACCATCTGCATGAATACAGACTGTCATAATTTCATCAGGCTGAGGAATTTGACATAACGCTCCAAGAGAAAAGAGGAAGCCAATATAGGTTTGAACAAGGATAGCAGTAGAATTGGTAAGCAACAAAAAGGTTGGAAGAATAGTGATGCCTTCAATAAAAATAAGGAAATTTGCCAAATATTATGAATGGGAAAGATGATGAGTTCAGTTTGGACATAATGAATTTGAGACATCTTTGAAACATCCAGTCAAAATGTACAAGAATAAGTTGGTGATGAAGGGACTGAAGCTCAGAGGAGATTGGGGCTATTGATTTAGATCTTGGAGTATTTGGTATAGAGATAATTAAATGCTTGGGAGTTTAAAGAGAGACAGAAAAGAGAGACGAGTTTAGGGGATCTAAGACCTTTGGAGAGCACCCACAGAGTTATTAAAAAGAAGTTACAAGAAAAAATGGAATTGGTAGAATGGGTAACTATGAGATGTCCCTCTCTGAGTGTTACAATGGTGTCTACATGTTTGTAGACTGATACTCCCTGCACAACCCTTTTCCTCAGGACCACAAGTTCTGGGACACACTTTGGAACCCTCTGGACCAGGAAAGTGTTCCATTGGACTCAAAAGGTTTTCTTAGGACCAGGGCCATCCTGGCCGTGGCCCCTTTGTCACTCCAATCCCCGTGGGCCTTCCCCACTTCCCTCACTTTCTCTGTGTTTTCCTCTCTGGCCGGACTTGGGGTGGTGCCCCTAGGTGTCCAGCCACATACAGGTTCTAGCAAGGAAGAAGGTGCGGGAGTACCAGGTTGGCATCAAGGTATGTCAGCACCTCACCCTGGTCTGGGGTCTCCAACCTCTGCCCTTCCCTCTTCCCAAGCCCGCCATACGGCCCTTCAACCTGCAGCATGGGCAAGCGACTTCCCCTGCCCCCCTCTCTCCGCTCCGCTCGCTCCCACTTTTCCTCTGGCTGACGGCTCTGCTGTCTCCCTCTCCTTCTGCTCTTTCTCTGCAGGTCTCTAGCCACTTGCAGGTTCTAGCCAGGCGGAAATCGAGGGAGATTCAGTCCAAGCTGAAGGTACGGGTCCCCCACCACCCGGCCTGGCCTCTCCTGGGGCCCCTTGGGCCTCCCACTGGCCCCTTCCCGTCCCTGCCTCTTCCAGCTTTGTAGGTTACCGACCCTACTTTCTGTCCCACAGAATACTTGCTGAATGTTCCAGGGCCAGGAAGGGGAGGGAGAGGAGGCCATAAAAAGGCCCCTAGGTAGAGGGGAGAAAGCAGATAGGAGGAATTTTTCATTTTCCCTGCTTTCTCAGGGTTACCCTTGAGGGCAGAATGGGGATGATGTTAAGGGGGTCCCAGTCCCAGCCCAACCAGGAGGAAGCAGGAAGAAGGCATCTTCATCCTCTGGGTTAGAGAGCAGATCAAGAGCAGATCAACCAGTGCTGACTCCAGGGACTTTCCCACCTCACCCAGACCCCATTATAAGGAGGAGAGAGAGGGAAAATAGGTGTAGCACCTGGCGGTCTGAGGGCCACTAGGGCCGATCTCTCCTCTACTATGCTTTCTTTTTTTTTCTCCTTCCCTCCTCCTTGCCACCGCTAACTAACCGCACTGGGGCTTTGGGAGAGCAGGGTCAGGGTTTGGTTATGGGTTGTTGGTAGTGGTGGTGGGATCATTATAATGGATTGCTCATTGGATTGCTTCATTTTCCTCCCCCCGATCCACCCATTTTTATCACTGTGGCTTCTGGTACAAGGGTGTTCTGATCTGAAAGCAGATTGTGGTCGCAAAAGACCTGAGCCTTCTAGGGTCAGGTCATATTCAATTCCCCGCTCCTCAACCCCTCCCAAAAGACATGCCAGTTCTGGTTTTGCCCAGTCCCTTCCCTTGGGCTTCTAAGAGATAGACGTAGAAGTATTTCCCCTACCCCCACCCCCACCCCATAGATGACTCTTCCCTCCCCAAGTGTAGTCTCCACTCCTGTTGTCTGACTCCTATAAACTAACTAGACTACTACTATGGGCAGTTCCACCCCAATGTCCCTATATCTACTGCTGTTATAAGACTCATCTCCTTGCCCTAGTTCTATAGGGTTTTCCCAATTCTCACATCCCAATTCCTCATCCCAAGTCATACAACCTGTTTCAATCATTCCATATTTCCATCCTCTCCCATTCAATTCCTTTTAGTCTCCCTTGAATGCCCTCCTTCAGAGACTCCTGGGCCTTAAACTCTTAACTCTAATGAGTTGCCCTGATGACATTATTAGAAGGCAGATGAGTGTCTCTAGTGAGAAGCTACAGGGAAATGGAGCATAGGAGCAGGAAGCTAGATTTCCCTGGACCTCTCCCTACCTCTTTAGTGAGTGCTGAGAACTAGGGAGTCACTGGAGGGAAGATAGGGGAATGATTCTCTCCCTCTACCCTCTAGTCTTCCTCTGACGCAATGTTTTCTTTTTTCCTCACAGGCCATGAATCTGGTAAGTCACAACCCCATCCCCTACTCCAATCCTTCCTCTTTCTCTCCTTGCTTCTTCCTCTGGATGATGGAGTACGAAAGGTCATTAAGTATATGTTATAGGTTGAATTAATTGAGAGAAACTTAAGTGAAGACCCATCTTGGCATCTTGATTCTGGTGCCTGCCAGGTACATAACTTTAGACAAATCATCATGTCTCTGGGTCTTGTTTCCTTCATCCCTAAAATAAAGATCCTATTTCCTTCCTTATTTATTTTATGATGTCAGTTCTAGAAGAAGCAGAGGTGGATAAGGAGCCAGGCTTTGAGCCAAGCAAGAAAACCCAGGTTCAAGTATTGCCTCTGACACATACTAGCAGTGTAACCCTGGGCACAGAACCAAACTTGTCACCAATTTAGGCAGTTCTTTAAGATTATAAATTGCAGAAAAGGTTCTGACCCATATTGATAGAAGTAGTTCTCTACCCTCACAATTCTATCCTATCCCCATCCTCTTTTTAGGATCCCATGAAGTAGTAGATGTAGGTGCTTTGGAAACTATAAAGCTCTATAAAAGTATAAAGTCTGACTCCCTCATTTTACAAACAAGTAAACTGAGGCCTAGATTGATAAAGAGACTTGCCCAGTGAATTAGTGGCAGAGGCCTTATCCTGGGCCTTAAACTCAGTTCTCAGTTCAGTTCTCCTTTCATGCCCTTACATTGTCTCCCACTCAGGTTCTATCCTGACTCCAGCCCTTTCCAAACAGGTTTCTTTGATGGATGTCCTTTAAAGGGGCTCCTTTTCCTCCCTACTTCCAAAGTTCTCCAGATTATTTTCTGTTACAGTTACAGGAATGCATGTCGGGAGATAGAGGCATGCATGAGTCTCAGAATGGTGTGTCATAGGTTGTCAAGTGAGCCCTTTGATCTCATGTCCCCTTTCTTCCTCCCCAGGACCAAGTCTCCAAGGATAAAGCCCTGCAGAGTATGGCTTCTATGTCCTCAGCTCAGATTGTCTCAGCCAGTGTCTTGCAGAATAAACTCAGCCCGCCTCCCCCACTCCCTCAGGCAGTTTTCTCTGCCGCTGCTTCACGGGTAAGTACAGGGGACCACAGGGATTAGGAGAGGAGGGGATCAAAATTCAGGCTTTCAGGAGATAGAAAGTGAGTCTTGTGGGCCTGCAGTTCAGGGGAGAATTCACAACAGGGCAAAGTGAGTGACTGGAGAACTTGGATTCCAGGTCCAATGATATGGGACTGAGTAATTCCACAAGTTTCCTCCTTTCTCTACAGTTCTGGAGTGGACCCCCTCTCCCGGGACAGCAGCCGGGACCCTCTCAGGAGTGAGTATTTCAGTCAGCTTACTCCTCCCCTTCCTCGCCCACTCACAACTCCTCATCATTGCTCCAGTCTGGATTCCCACTGTGCCCCCAGCATCAACTTTTCCTGGAGCTTCAGCTCCATCTTGAAAAGTTAAGAGCATGAATTTATGGGACCCTGATCTAAGTCATTGTAGATGAGTGAAGTTACTTAACTAGCCAGCTAAAAGTTTATCTGTCACATGGGTAATTAATCAGTCAGAAATTGTTTGTCAGTCCAGCAATCTAAAAGGAGAAAAAAAATTTTAAGAGCATCTAAAGGAATGAGAATGATACCTTAAGTGGACAGAGGGAGGAGAAGAGAAAAGGAAAGAAGGAAGGAAGGAAGGAGCCATTTACTCAGGATATCACGTATTCAATCAGTTGGTCAGTCAGTCTCTTGGTCAGTCACTTTGCTCTATTATTAGTCAATTATGGAACAGTGGGATTAAAGTACTCTTATTGGATGAAATGATCCCCTTTCTCAGTCACATAGCTTGTCAGCTAAATAATCAGTTGGTCGGTCAAACATTTGGCAGATCAGTTACTTAGCTAGTGAGTCAGGACCTTAGTCACTTAACCAGTCACTTAACCAGTCAGCCAGTTTCCTAACTAGTCATACAGCTACCTAACTGGTTAGTGAGTCACTTGGCTAGACTAGTCAGTCAGCTAATCAGTCAATTACTTAATCAGTTACTTAGGGAGGGAAGGAAGGAAGGAAGGAAGAACAAAGGAGTCAGGGAGGAAGAGAAAAGATTTTATTAAGTACTGTGATTTTCAGACTTTTTGGTCTCAGGACTACTTTATCCTAAAAAAAATTTTTTTCCAAATAATTATTTCAACATATTTGAATATTTTCAAATAATTATTTTTCAAAAGTTTCAATGAGCTTTTTTGTGGGTTTTCTTCATAGTATTATTAAATGAGTTTTGACCTCATAGATCTCATAAAAGGGTCTTGGGGACCCTTTCAGGAGTCCCTTTCAGCACTTTAAGAGCAATCATTTCAACATTTACTATGTGCCAAATATAGTGTTAAGCTGGAGCCACAAAAATAAAGAGCAAAGACAATTCTTGCCCTCAAAAACCTTACATTCTAACGGGAGAGACAATACCAAAGGGAAATAATGGCTAGAGAGGCCCACTTTGGTCCTGAAAATTAAAGATATAGGGAATGGAGCTGTAAGAGAGTAGATTGACATTCCTCACTAAGAAATAGTGCAGTGTTGATTTGATCATGGTTTCTGGTTGGGTCAGTTACTTAGCCAGTCAATCATTTAGCCAATCACTCAACCACTTAAGCAAATATTTATTTAAACAGTGAATTAGCAAGTGTTTCTAAGCCACAATTAGAACCCCTGACACTGTCCTTTGGTGCCCAGAGTAAGGAGGTAGAACAATAAGTACTTATTTTGTGTGTGTGTCTGTGTGTGTGTATAGAGAGAAAAAGACAGAGAAAGGAAAACAGAGACACACACATACACACACACACCACACACACACACCACACACACACACACACACACACACACACACACACAGGAGCTAACTAGGCTTTTTTGGTCTTACAGCATCAAACCCTTCGCGCAACCAGCCTACCCCATCCAGCCACCCTTGCCACCCACACTCACTAGTAAGTGCCCAGTACTATGGTTTGTCTCCACCTCCCTGCATGTCTAGACTTTGTATTGACTCCTAATTCTGCTTTGTTTCCTTTCCAATCTTTTCTCCACTTTACCCCAGCAGAGATCTTGAACCTCAACTCAATCTTGAAGACAGGGGTTATGAGAAATAGCCATTGGGTGTTATACCTTCAGTCATAGGTACAGTCAAAGGGGGTGATCCAGGAAAAGGCTGAAGTCTCAAGAAGGGAAGAGTCATATACTGAGAAATGCCAGAGATAAATTATTTTATCATTTTCCCTGTGCTTGGCCCCACACACATATACACATTCCTCCACACAATTACAGATAGTCCCCATATATATACAAACTACCTCCTTTCCCCTACTGCAGTCTCTCCTTCCCCCCACCATGTACACATACACACATACTATCCATTTTACTATACATCTATGTGTAATTATCCCTTGCCACATTGCGATTTTCCTCATTGTCATTTCTATATATTGTAGGTCAACTTAAGAAATTAAATGGGAATCTTCTGTGAATTTTGCAGAAGCCATAGACAAACACACCAAACACAAAAAAAGGTTTAAAAACTCAGAAATAAAATGTATGTATTATATAATATAGCTTTTGACCAAAAAGTTAACTTTTTAACAATATAATATAGCCACTCCATAAAAGAAAAAAATAAGACTTCTTTTCTAGTACAAAAGGAGGGCCAAAAAAATTTTACATTAATTTTCTAGATCACAAAGGCACCATACCCCTAACTCCCACAATGTGGAAGGGATAATTGTATTGGTAATGTCTTTATAATCACTGCCAGATAGGAGTCCTGAAAGACAGGTCTTTCAGCATTACAGCTCACAATTCCATCACACCTTATTCCTGTTTGATTCTGATCCATTCCCTTCTTTAAATCTTGCCTCAAAGATGCACTCCATGTATTCTTTCTTTTGATATCTCCAGGGTATTACAATTGGACTGTCCATCTGCACTCTCAGTCTCAATTCATGGCTATCCCGCCACCTTGTCTAATGATATTTATGCCATCCCTCCCTTGGAAATCACCTATGTATGCCTACTATGTAGCTTTTCTTTGTCACTAGTGATTGTTGGTCTTCTGGGATTGTGATGTTCAATAATTAACAGCTATATCTTTGAGAGAATACTAGTGTTAGAGATGAGCTTTTTTAGTTTTGTTTCATTCACACAAGGCTGCCCTATTTCCCAGGCTGGATCCAGCTGGATGGTCAGCTAGCTCACTGTCTGCAGTTCCTGCCCCAAACATACATGTATGTGCACGTGTGTGTGTGTGCATATACATATACATATATATACTGCATATGCACATATACAGCCATGGATATGTCTATATCTATATCTATATATGCTGTGTATATATATATATACTTATAAATGTGTGCACATGTTTGTATGTATATGTATAAATTGTGTATCTGTGTGTGTGTGTGTGTGTGTGTGTGTGTGTGTGTGTACATACATGCATGGTAGAGCCAGATTCTTCAGTCTGAGTAATGATTTTGCCAACTGACTGAGTGTAAGAAATTAACATTCACTGGGTATAAAACCTTAGATTGCAGCTCCTCAATTTTCTCCTCTCAACTAAGAGATTTGGGCCTTTTTAGATCTCTTTAGCTCTAAAGACCTATAATTCTTTAATGAAATGATCTTTTCATGAGACCTTTCTAGTTCTATGCACAATGATGCACACCGTTATATAGACACTCAGATCATCTTTGTCTTTCTCTATTTCTCTGTCTCACCCCACACACACACACATATTTTCCCCCAAGGATATTTGCACACTAGATCCCACTCTTCTAGATAAGGTTTTTTGTCTCTCAATTCTCAAGGCTTTTTCTTCTCAGAACTCCCCTGCACTGGCCTCTATCCCCTTACTAATCTAATTATCTAATAATCTCCAGGAACATGGTTACACAGAGAACCCTGCTGAGCTCTTCTAAGGTTAGAAAAGTGGCCCAGTACTGGAGTCTGTCTCTGCCTCTCAGCTTATCTCATTTGATTTACCTTCTGACTTGACTTTTTTTCCTTTCCAGTCTTGCCACAAGAAAGAGCTTGAGTCTCAACCCAGTCCTGGGAGCAGAGACTGAGGCTCGGCCATTGGCCATTAGCACAAACCCAGAGTCACTGGCATATATCTAGAGTCTTGCCCGGTTCACACCAGAAGTCTCTCCCACAGGTTATGAGCCCTTGGCCCCACTCCCACCAGCCGCCTCCACCGTGCCTGTGTGGCAGGACCGCACCATCGCCTCCACTCGACTTCGGCTCCTAGAATATTCAGCTTTCATGGAAGTGCAGCGAGATCCAGACACGGTAACTGAGATGGAGAGAACCTAACATAGTCCTTAAGAATGAGGACTCAGAATGGTTACAGTTGGGGCAGGGGCCATGAAGAGGAAGGATAGGGCAGAAACATGGACGTCAATTTAGTTCCTAAGAGCTCATGGATGCTCTCATGAGCTCCCTCACTTCTTAGACTCTGACTCTTTTTGTCTGTCTCCTTTCACCTTTTGCCATGTAGTATCATCCCTCCACACCCACGGCCACTACCGTAGGCCCTATCTCCCTCTTACTTTTTAGGGTCCCTCCCACAGGTTTCTAACATGACCCTGTACTGAACCCCTCCCTTACAGTATAGCAAGCATTTGTTCGTGCACATTGGCCAGACCAATCCTGCCTTCTCGGATCCTCCTCTGGAAGCGGTGGATGTTCGTCAGATCTATGATAAGTTCCCTGAGAAAAAGGGTGGGCTGAAGGACCTCTATGAAAAGGGACCACCTAATGCCTTCTTCCTTGTCAAGTTCTGGGTAAGGATTCTCCCCACCTCCAAACTGAAGATTCTCACTTCATGATCTCTGCAGAGGCAGCCTGGCTTCAGGCTTTTCTCTAATCTGAATCTCCTATCATTCCTATCTTAAACTTCAAAGTCCCTCAATTTCTGACCATCAAAAACCAAAATCACCCTGGTCCCAGAACCAGGGAGCAGGGAAGGGATGTGGAATGTCTTGAATAGGAGGCACTCTGATCCCTGTGTACAGATTTGGAGTTGGAAGGAACCTTAGCACTTCTCCAGTCCAATCCTGTCACTTTACAGAGGAGGAAACCTATCCAGAGAGACTATGTAATTTGCCAGTCACACTAATTAGTAATCTGAGGCTAATAAGTATCAGAGGCAGGATTTGAACTGATGCTATGCCAAGCTGCTTCTCAGATGGCTATGTATTCTTGGTATATTTTCCCCTCTTAACTTGCCCCAAATCCTCCACTTAGACCAAGTGTTTGCATCTTTGGGGAAAATTACTTTCCCAAGGCTCTAAAATCACTGAAATTGCTTTTCCTCTTCCAATCCTGACCTCCTCCAATCTTTAGGCGGACCTGAACAGCACCATCCAGGATGGACCTGGGGCCTTCTACGGGGTCAGCTCCCAGTACAGCTCCGCTGACAGCATGACCATCAGCGTCTCCACCAAGGTCTGCTCATTCGGCAAGCAGGTTGTAGAGAAAGTGGAGGTGAGGCGAGCATGAGGCTACGGGAAGGGGGTGGGAAAGGAGGAAGGGAGAGAAACTAGCAAGCTGCCTATGTTCTCTGACCCCAGACGGAGTATGCTCGGCTGGAGAACGGCCGATTTGTGTACCGCATCCATCGCTCCCCCATGTGTGAATACATGATCAACTTTATCCACAAGCTGAAACACCTACCTGAGAAGTATATGATGAACAGCGTCTTGGAAAACTTCACTATCCTGCAGGTGGAGTCCAGGCTCCTTTCCTTCCTTTCCTTTTCCCCACAGTAGCTCTAGAATTCTCCAGGGGGAGAGCTGGAACGATCTCAGAAGTGACCCTATCCTGTCCTGTTTTCCCTGTGTTCCATCTGGGTAGCTAGTTGGCACAGCATACACAGTGCTAGATGTGGAGTCAGAAAAACCCAGCCTCAGATCCTAGTCTCTCTATCTCAGTTTCTTCATCTATAAAATGGGCATAATAATGATGCAAATCTCCCAGAGTGAGAATCAAATGAGATATTTGTAAAATGCTTGACACATAATAGGCATTTAATAAATTCTTGGTTCCTTCTTTCCTTCCCCATTTCCCAGAGGAAAAAGCAGAGCCTCCTCCTTGTGGTCCCCCCCAAAATGAAGTGATTTCTTCAATGTTACCCAGAAAATCAGTAGCAGAATTTAGAAAAAACCCAAGTCCTGAGGACCTGGGGCTCCTTTCATGTTGCATGTTACATTTCTTCCTGACTTGTTCTTTTCTCTCTTGCCTTCCAGGTAGTGACGAGTCGAGACTCCCAGGAGACACTGCTGGTTATTGCCTTTGTCTTTGAAGTCTCCACCAGCGAACACGGGGCCCAGCATCATGTCTATAAGCTGATCAAGGACTAGGGTCTCCTTTCTTG